>NW_010100848.1:4648-23443 GCF_000699245.1 Pterocles gutturalis
TCCTCTCCTTAAGGTAGTAAAAATCCTTCTGTCTTGCATTTAGAATCACAAATCCTTTGAAAAAATTCTGTATTTTTAGGTTCGTACAATAACTACTTTTATACTATTAAATAAAGCAACCCAGGGGCAGTTCTCTTGTCTGGAGGTATAAGGCATGCAAGGCCTGCACCCATGCATCTTAACACTCTTCTACCCCAAAACAGAGTATCTGTGTCCAAACTGCCTCTTGGTAACAATCCCTGACACTGCTGTCACCGACACCATGCCCAAGTCCCATCCCAAAAGTGTTAGTTGCTATAGGATAAAATAATGCCAGCAAGCAAAAACTTAATAAAATTATCCAGTACTGTGGTACTATTCTCTGAATCCATTTTATTTAGGACAGTTTTAGTCAATATGCATAATTTCACAGGAAAGAAAATTTCAGCTATTGGAGATGACTATTACATAAAATGCAGAACAGCTGAAAATCACCTACATCCAAATTGCTTTTATCTACACAATTAACATTCCATATTTCTTTCTGGAATATGTAACAAAGTTATTCTGCTATGTGAATGTGTTATTTATTCTCTAATTAATTTTATCTGTAAAGGTATCTCCTGGCATATGACCTGTGGGTGACAAAAGCAGTAAGGACAAACAGATAAAACCTGCTGTCCGTATCGCAACTGAGCTGAATAATGGCTAGGTTAAAATAACAGGTTTTTTCGCACTTTCACGTTTTGAAAGTCAACACACTGACCTTTTTATCTGAGGTTAAGTCCAATTCCTCAAGGTGCAGAATGTAAATATTTGCTGAGCATTTAAAATGTTTTCCATGAATCAAAGAGCTACAATCACTAGTGACTTGCCATCTTTCATCTCTGTCACAGACAGGCAATGCAATTTCAGGAACTGCGTAGTACATCAAGAGTGGAGTGTTTATTGCAGGATATCTTTACTCCTCCCCTTGGGACTCTACAGGGTGATCTAGTTGATACGCGCTTTCCTTGGCCACTCCGTTTTCTGTTTATCTGAGCATAAAATAGGTGCTATGAGGAACCTAAAGCCTGCAAAATCTCAGTATTTTTGCAAGGCTTCAGACTGGAAAAATTAGGGGTAAACCCTAATCAGAATTGGAACAAAAAAAAAAGCTGAGACAAAGTGGAACTGTTGATTTCTTGTAGTTTCCCATACAGCTGCTGTGTGGCTTTGGGACTTTAGTTCTTTCTGTGCATTTGGAAAGAAAATAAAATAATTCTCCACAAAACAAGGGGGAAGCAAAATGCATTTGTGGGGTAATAAATAAGTATAGATTAGTAAATGAAGTTTTCTGCCTGAGCCCGTTGCATTTCAGTGACAGGCACTCTCCCTACACTTGCAGTGTGCTTTTATAACCTTCTCAGTTGAATAGGCAGCCCAGAGCCACTCCAAGATCAGAACATGAATGAAAGTATAAATCTTATCCTAGTCCATTTTCCTACATAGCTTCACAAGACAAATTAGTCTCATGAGACTTATTTTATTTCAGATGTACTTCTTTCCACTTTGAGTGCTCCTAACCATCTGTTCTTTTCAAGATTT
Organism: Pterocles gutturalis; assembly: GCF_000699245.1. Lineage (NCBI taxonomy): Eukaryota > Metazoa > Chordata > Aves > Pterocliformes > Pteroclidae > Pterocles > Pterocles gutturalis. Next base: position 6,215 of record NW_010100848.1, read on the forward strand.
TGACAAATGCCTTTTTTCCCTATATAAATGATGCACGAAAAAGTCCTCAATATAATCTGCTTGTAAGATCTGGATTTGTCTTGGTGTCACATCCCTCCCAAGTCAGTATCTTAAGCTGTTCTCCCCAGAACCAACCAACAAGCCTAGCTCTGGACCCACAGTTAAATATTCACAGCGAACAGAGCCAAACAGCTGAAACCAATAGAGCACACCGTATATCAAGGTTCTGGAAAACAGAGCTTTAAATCCCTGCAGGAACTCAGGCCGTCAATGGACAAAGACATTTTTGTCTTGCGTCCTATCTGCGTCAAGAAGCCTTCCTGCATTTTCCCTGCTTTTTCTTTTTTCTTTCCCCCTCTGTTGTGAAGCCTAGAGATTATCCCATAGTGGAAGGAGAATATTTTTGTAATAATTAATATTTTTGAGGAACATAACCACTCCCCAACATCCCACACTCTGCACGTGGGTCTTGCTGCACTGGAGGGACATAAACCAGTTCACTCTCCTGACTAAAGGTGACTCAAAACCAAACAAAAGTCCTCAGGAGGCAAAACTAGTTGTTTTATTTCTGGCTTGTAGCTGTTTTTAATATCAAATCTGAACCAAATCTACTGAAAGGAGATGGGAGGCTCCTAGATCCTTGGGATGTCCAAAGTGCAGAGCCATATGTAGAGAGACTACATCACTCCAGATGTCCTCAGCTGCCTCATGCAGCCATAGGAATGCTCTGGTTGCATGAAGGTAAGGGCAACTAGTTCAAATCTAGTGGCTGGGTACAGATTAACCTATGTCTCAGTAGCCACTTCCCAGCCATTACCTTGGAATCTCTGTTAATAAATCGAGAGGAGAGAAAAAAAAAAAAAAATCCCTGTCTCTTTTTCTTTCTTTGTAAACACTTCCAGTTCATGCTACATTTTTCACCAATAAATTGTATAGTACTGCCACAAGCATGGACACACACTATTTGGTCTGGTAGAACTAAGGATTTTTGTTTTAACTTCAAGGAGTTTGCAGTTTAGACTTGAGAGAAGATATCGCTTTCAATTTACTGAATGGAAGTCGTATACTGAGTAACAACTTTCTTATAATTAGGCATGACAACTCCCACTGTAGCTAGAAACAGGTATTTTTCACTGAAAAAAAGCAAAGCCGATTCTCTCTAGACCTTGGTTTTTTTTAAGAGTTAAGCTGTATTGCGTCGTTCTTATTCACAGTCTTCAGTTCCTGAAGTCCTTATTCATAAAAGCATCTCAGATAGCTAAATATAGCCCTGCTGTACATAAAGCAAATCCCATTCAAAATAAGTATGGTTTGGAGTCTGGAGGAGTTAAGGGCCAACATATTTTTTTAAGCGATACTTACGTGTTTCTAAATTTGTGTGCTTCTACAGAGAATTTGCAACTTCTTGTGTTTAGGATAAAAGACAGCAAAGGTTATGTGTCACCGGATTCAGCTAGAGATAGCGGAGGTGGCATTAGCTCCTCTTTACTCTAAACTGGCAAGTAGGCTTTTCCACCAAAGCTAGTCATCAAGAGAGTCTTTGTACAAACCCTTTTCTAGAATATGATTTCTCTGAGTTACTTGAAATATCTGCATTAAAAAGGACATTTCAGGACAGCTGGGCAGAGCTGCAGTCCTTACAAGTTTCCTTGGAGGTCTCACCAGGACATCTGGTTTCACTGACACTGCTTTGTCTATGTTCCTGTAAAGTTCAGCATCAGGTAGGTAGTCTTTCTAATAATGCACTGGAAAGGCAGCAGGCCACATGAGCTGATGCCTGGTGTGCTCCATTTTGTGGTCAATACACCATTTTTCTCATCTCATTTAGGGTCCACTTGTTGATTATGTGGCAAACACAAAGATCCCATTAGGTATCCCAAAAGATACCTTTTACTTCTTTGCTCCCTAGCCCAAGGCCTTTTCCTGCTGGGTCAACACATCTGAGTTTTCCTTTCTCCCTTTGGTGGTTAGGGAAGGAACCACTGATACCATTGAGCTAAGAGAAAGGGTTATCTACATATTGCCTTTAGGACAGTATGCACATGTCAGCAAATCACTCAGGAAGAAAAGGTGATGGTTAACAAACTTTGTTTTGGGAAGATCTATTTCAGGTGCACCCAGAGGCCACGTCAGCAATTCTTAACACAGTGTTACTCAAACGAGGCATAGCTTCAGGCTGTATGTGCACAGGATGCATTTTAAACTGCAGTGAACAACATAGATCATACAGATCAAACGTTTTCGTGTCAGCCTTCCCTTACAAAATGCTATTAAGACTGGCCAAGCAGACTTGTGTTTGCCTGGCATGTCATGAGAATGATGCTTGTCTTTGTAGAGCATGTACCATTGTGGCATGGCTGACGTTACTGTCTATCCTTTAGATATGGGCATATATAGGAGAGACTATGAGTACGTGTTTAATGTATGCTTGACTGGACTGTCTTTTTTTTTTTTTCCCTCTACTCAGTAAAAAGGCTGGCTATAATTGCATCGAGCATTACTCACCTGCCCAGCAGCAAAAATTCTCCAGCAAGTCCCAGGCGCCTCATAGCCATTAAGAGCCCTCTCACAGTCATGCCTTCACAGAAGCAGGCAACCACTCTTGCCTTGGGCAGGTGGCTCCGAAGCTTTCGCAGCAGCTTGTCAAAGCTCTGTTCACCAGCATTGCTATAGATCTTGTAGGAATGCGCAATGCAGATCCCTTCCTTGGCTGCCATGTCTTTGAAAGCTTCCATTCCACTTTCACCATAGTTTCCTAAATGCAAACAGAAACACGTATGCATATATTAAATTTTTCTAAAGATTTTCTTCCTTTGGAAACAGCAAATACTTTAAAGAATAAATAACATCTTCACAGAGATCAGTGTTCCAATCTTAACAAAATAACATTAGTATTTTAATTTATGAATTCATTTTTTAAGTCAAGATCAGCACATTTTCCCAGAAAGCTCACTTCTGTTTAGGAGGATGTATCTCTGTTGAAATCAAAGGCTGTTAGGTACCTAAATACCTTCGAGGATCTGGTCCCAAACATCTACAACAATGTATGTAAAAATTGCTCAGTCTCTGCTGATTCTCTTAAGTTGACTAAATGTGGTCAAGTGCTCTGGGGTTTGCTTCAGAATATCTAAAAATACATGTTCAGAATAAATATTTTAAATATACACAAAACAAAACAATGACTCATAAGAACATGACTTTCTTCATCATGCAATTTGAAAAACGATGATTTTTTGATTACACTGAAAGGTAAAACTCATCCTATGAAGAAAAAACTTCTGGTTACTCGAGAGAATGGGTGACAAAATTGAGGATTAGCATTACAGAGACCACAGGATCACAGATGGAGTAATTGTACTTCTGTGTTTTTCGTTATTTTTTTTTAATCAAATCTCTACCAAACCAGAAGGAAAAACTTCATATTTTCTTTCAATCTATTCTTCCCCTGTGGGATAAACTGATAATAATTATTACCAGATAGATACATTTATTGTTATTTATTCTTTCTCACCATGGAAAATTCTTTATTGCCAGGCCTACGTAAAAGTCACAGTGCTTAAGCAGTGGGTGTACTGATACCACTGACAATCATCCTGACCAGGATTGTCTTTCTGGTTCCCTGTGCTCCTCCATCTGGCTGTCTAAATCTGTTTCATGTCTCATTTAAATAAGAAGGCCTTTGAGGCAGGAAATATTTCTCCAAAATATTGCCTTAACCCCTCAGTAATATTCCACAGAAACAGTCAGTAAATTAATAAGACCGAGAATGTTAAAGTAATGCTGTTGCTAGGACTGATGATTCTTCACTTATTTCTATTAGTTTGTAGATGGAAAAATCTGTAAGGAAAATTCTTTCTTTTACCAGCATACCTACAAGTATATAAGAGCCCTGACAGTGAAAATACATGTGAAGTAGTGAGAATCAGACAACCGGATTTGGGCTGTCATCTTGGTTTGTGACCTTGGACATTGGAGCCACCAAGCATTCAACTTGTCCACCTGGGGAATGGTCCCTGTCACTCTGGTGCTAAAGTTTAGGGGCTGTATTGGGCTCAGCACTGTACATGAATGTGGAAAACACTGTCTCCTGTTTGAAGATCTTACCATCTGAATAGCCAAAAGAGACAAAGAGGAAAAACCACTGCCTTCATTTCACAGACTGAAACCTTGAAATTTCCAAGTGGTACCCAACCAGAACGGCAGCCTGAATGCAGACCTCCTTAGCTAGTATGACTTTAATTTTCCTCCCTGCTGTGATCAAGCCTGATGGAAAAGCCATTACTATGCAAATTGTGCCTGGACAAAATGTTGTAGGATATTTAAACTCAGTTGTTGCAATGCTTCCTGGGAGCTGTAAATCAGGTGCCCAGTGCTTCCCCGTGTGTCATGCTCTTCGTGCAAACTATGTTTCCTGTGATACATGAGCATTGACTGATTCCCATGAGATGATGAAACAGTTCAGTTAGAGGTTGAAAATGTGGTTCCTCATGAAAGATGTCAGGCCTCAGAAGTCAGCCTGAAGAAAAAATGGGGGTCAGTCACATATAGCTCCCACTGGGCCCTGAGGCCATCTACAATAAAATAAAGCTCTTTGACAGGAAATACACTACTTTGTTTAAAGCTGTTCTCATTTAGGTCAGCCTGGATCAACATTAAATGTTCTGTTTCATTTTTCCTTACAGAAAATAAGGAAAAAAAAATCATATCAAGCTTTGCCACAGAAGTTAAAAGTTTGAGGAAAAGCTGTTTCATAGTGTGTCTCAAAGAGACTAAAATTCTAAAGACTTCATTTTCTGTCAAAAACTGTCAAAGGAAAATTCACGTCTGGGTCTAAGTGACCTATAGGACTGTATCTCTTCAGTGTTCCAAGTACTGCACCCTTTGTTTGGAAGTGTTATAAATGTACAGACTGTTACCCTGAGGCTTGCTATAAAGCTGAGAATAGGTTTAATTACAGTACTAAAAAATAGTAGGTCTTGCAATAAACATGAAGCGCATTAATTCTTTTCTGGCCAAATAAAGGTTTCTCTGCACAAATGCCAGGGTCTCATTGCGTATCAAGACAGGAAGATTTTGTGAAACTGTACAGAAAGCAATGCATCATCCAAAATGAGAGGAAACATTAAACTACCAAGGCCTCTTAAGAAAGTGTTATGTTCTTAATATTTAGAAGATATCCTGGCAGTCCAAATCTGAGACTCACTGAGTTCTCCAACTGAGAAAACTATAGCTGTGTGGTATGAGCTCAAGGGAGATTTGATGAAAACAGAAAGTAGCTTTGCTTCAGGATGCTCATACAAATACACCAGTGGAGCTCTTGTCATGATCATTGCTGATTAAACTCTACTTAATTAATTATTCATAGTGAATTCCCCTGTTCTGCAAGAGGTTTGATGAAGTATGTATATTTAATTTGAGCTATACTGTGGGGATGATGAACACTCCTTGATGGAAAAATAAAATCTTTTCTGCTAAACTACTTTGCACCACATATTAGGATGAATTTCCTCTGAGTATCTTTCTTTCTGCAGAAAACCTGTACGTGCATGAAGGTATACATGCAGCACTGAGGGAATGGGAGTGGGAAACTGGGGAAGTCACATCGCATCATCTCCTTGAGGATGAGATCTGAGGGTCACACTGGAAGGGTGTCTCCATGATTTCTGTATGGAACTGGGCAGTACTATTAATACTCCACAGCAAGAGCAAGTTTCCACTGACAGGGCAGTTCTCACTCTTCATCCAGGTCCATAACACAAGGAGAAGTATGCATTGACTTCTGGGCTTGCTCACATGGACTTATAATGTGAGGACTTATGCATCCTGACACTGAGAAGGAGTTTGTAGTTTCACTTCTAAGTGAAAATTAATTCAGAACCCCTTTGATGGAGCCAAAGCAACATCTTCTGTGAGTCCCCTGTGATGGAAGACGCCTACATCGTGGCAATTCACCCATGTAGCTATTCCGTTTCCACTTCTAAATTTAAAGAAAGATCCTAAGGAGAAGTTAAACAGAAGAGAGGGATTGATCTAGTTTTGCTTGACTAGTTCCAGTTCAGCAGAAAAGACTCAGCAAACAACACAAGCTGGAGCTGAAGTATGGTCAATTTATATTCAGTTCTTCCTACCCCACCAACCTCCATCTCCATTTTAGCATTTGGAAATCGGCACCTCTGTATTCTGATTGGTTCTGCTGGAGGAGGTATCACAATTTTTTATTGGATGTTCATCTCCTCTTGAAAGTTTGTCTGGCGGTGGCATGATCAGAGCTGCTAGCTGTTGATGGCTTTTGTAAATATGTCCTACACTCACGGCAACAACTGGCAACTGGGTTCTTTTAAAATGCCAGCCTGAATCCTGCGTGTTGCCTACCTGAACATCTGGCCCTGAGCCCAGTTCAAAAGCTACTCTCATATGTCTCTGCATGTTTAAAAAAACAGTCGATGACATCATCATGCAAAAGACTTATCCCTGCTTCAGAGCTGGAATTTTGTTCAAAATTCAAGCATATGCATCCCCACCTACAGTCTAACTACAACAATCTGTTAGTTCCACTTCCAATGAATCAGTACTAGAAACTATTAAGAAGCTTAAAAAGAACAGATTGTGCTTTTTTCCAGATGAAGCTTAGTGTAGTACAGTACATAATAATACTTCAATCTGATAGAAAAGGGTCAGGCAAACTGTAGGCTGCTCTTGCTGCATCTCCTGCCCAGCAATTGAGGCAATTAAGCTATCTGAATATAAACTTTTAAGATCTTGTTTGCATTACAGAGCAAACCAGCAAGGTTTTTAATCTTTAAATAACAAACAAAATACACTGACATCTGCTCTATTGTAATAAAGGTTATCAATATGAGATAAAAAGTCCTCAGAGACAAGTAGAATAATGAACTACATTTTCTCCTGTCCAGGGATTTTTGGGATGTCACATATTTCTTTTTGAATACAAGAACTTTTTTACCATTAGCTGCACATGCAAATTGTTATCAGGTTATTGTTTGGTTTATAAGAGAGTTCCAGTTAACATAGATGAGAATCAAGCTTTAGGAGAGATTTAGGATGTAAAATTGCTTCAGGCAGGATGCAGTGAAAATTCACAAAGTAAAAGAAGACAAGGCTCAAGTGAAATTGAAGAAATGCAGTATGTCATTCATTTAGCTGGTAATAATCTTACCTATCACAAAGCAATTTTTTAAGCAGAAGTGTTACCATCATTTTTATAGACAAGGAAGAGCAAAACACAGAGTAATGTTCTGTGCTGTACTTGAGACACAGAAAAGAAGCCAAGTCAGGTTAAAATTCTCAGTAGGTGTTTTGCAAGCAAGACAGGGAATATAGAGCTTCCTTTTTCTGTAGCTTTCTTTGGCGTCAACAGGATGAACTTTGCCAGAAATACCTAAAAAATAGCTAAGTAGGTATAATTTTGAAAATGCATGTGGGAGTAATGGAAGATATTTTTGAAAGACAACGTGTTGGTTGATTACTGGCATGATCTTCCTGAAAGTCAAGGATATGGGGGTGGAAAATAGTTTTGCAAGTGCAAATGTTAGAAGTCTCTTTGAATGTTACAATTCAAATTAATCATGGCACAACACCAATACTACCTAGGACTACTGGTACTTTCTAGATACTGTCCACGTTTAACTGCCATGAGTGTATGAGCCTTTTAAAGTTTCATCACTGCTAAGAACAGAGATATAATACCAAATCTCTTGAGCAGCTACAGCAACCACATGCCACCCATATAACATCATGAAAATCACAGCCTTCCTGGTACAGTTATGTTTGCGAATAGAGTGGGACAATACAGAGTTATTTCATTCTAAAGGGTACAAACCAAATGAAATCAAATCACACATGCCTGAAATTCTGGAGTTGACTACGTGTGTTAAAAAAAAATAATAAAAAAAATATAACCTGCTTGCATTTGATCAAAATATTTTATTTAAATAATTTTAAAATGGGATTTCAGATTCAACCTTAAGCATGCATGTATAAAACAACAAAAAATAAAATAAAAAGGTCATTTTGAAAGCAGCCCATTAAAAAATACCTTAAATAAGAATAGTTCCTCAAAATATATTCAACTTAAATAACTCCAGTCAGTTCTTTTCCTTAATGATCACTTGGAGACTGGACTTTGATTTCCCTTCAATTATCTTGAGTGCTAGATAGCAACCGTAAGGCCTTTGACCTCTTTCTTCATAAGATATTCAATCTGAAAGTCTAAATTTCATGGAAATACATATATATATATATATAATAATAGAATCATAGAATGATTTGGGTTGGAAGGGACCTTGAAGATCATCTAGTTCCTACCCCCTGCCATGGGCAGGGACACCTCCCACTAGCCCAGGTTGCTCAAAGCCTCATCCAGCCTGGCCTTGAACCCCTCCAGGGATGGGGCATCCACAGCTTCTCTGGGCAACCTGTGCCAGTGTCTCACCACCCGCACAGGAAAATATTTCTTCCTAATATCTAATCTAAATCAACTCTCTTTCAGCAGAAATACAAATATATATATGTTTTTATATAAGTACACATGCACATTTGCAGGGTTACTACTTTTTTTTATAAACTAATCTCTAACATTTGGAATACAAGTTACCAAACACTTCCCTGGTGAAAGGACACCAATCCAGAACAAGTCCCACCAGTCTTTCCTCAGCATGACACCATGCTTTACCTTCATTGCTATGCCTCATTTGGAGCTGCAAATAGAAACAGCCGTTATAAAGCTGCTTCCTAAGGTCGCTGCAGGACTGCGGCACAGCACAGTATGCAGCCAAGACGGAAGCCTTCTTCATGAAAATATGGCCTGTTATATACAATCAGTTCTCACGCAAGAGTTGCTTTGCTTTCAGGTTATGCTCTTTAGCAGGAGTTGTCAAAAAGGTTCATCTGTTTCTCCTCCCACAGAACCAAGCGATCATGTTGAGGGAAGGTTTCTCCAAAGAAACAACTCGCCAAGCAAAGCAGCCAGGCAATGTTGGCTTTGCTTGGAGAGGTATCAGAGAACTAGAAAACAGTGAAGGAACAGCAAAGGGCAAAAATTCCCTTAGTGGTCAGTGAGTACTACCTACTCCATCCTTAAAATTGCTGTACCTGCCTTCCTTAAGCACAGACAATCTCAGAGTGATTCAGAGGGCATGATCTAACAGCTGAGGCTTTATAAGGGACATAAATCACTGATGACTGCAGTTAGGACTCTGTCGTTAGCTATCTATATGATCACGGAGAACTCATATATCTATTTCATTGGATGTTCATCTTTTCCATTCAAACTGAAAACTCTTTGAACGGCATTTATCTGTTGCTAAATGTTCATAAAACTCAGACCCAGAAGGACTGCCTGTATCCCTGTTGGCTTGGTAGATGAAGACACTATAATTCAAGATGTGTCAATATAAAGAAGCATTAGTTACCACAACATCTTACTGGCTATAAACTTAGTTTCCTTTTCATGAACAGTTTTGAGATTTTCAGGTTTTTACATTTGAAGACAAGAAATTACTTCATAATAGTAAAAGTATTAGCTAACCCAAAACTCCTACTTCTAATCCTCTTAAAATTCAACTCAGTCTGATTGAAATAATTTGTTGAAATGGTCTTATAATATTTAATTTAGATATTGACCATTTTATCTTTTCATATAAGCCTCATATTACCTTCTAAAATTTAAAATAAAACCAAAATATGAATTCTGAATCAGGAAACTAAAAATAATTAACTGAAACATTTTGACATTTAAAAATAAATTCACCATGTATAATTAGTAATTTAATTAAATTATTTTCTGTGAGGATTTCCAGTTTCAACTACTAGGTATTTTCCAACCATACGTTTTCATTCAAAGGTATTTACACCAGCTCCATTCATAAGGTCTTTGTTTAAGTAACTAATGTTTAAATTATTTTAGTGAAGTAACAGACAATATACACCAAATGTAACTATACTCAATTAAATTAAATATATCTGTTCATTATCTCCTCATCTAAGAGAGCTCAGAAGTATAATTTGATACCAAAGTTTCTCTTCTCTTTCTCATCTTCTCTTGGCTATTTTGAACTAATAAATTCATTCCTCTTAAGAAAATGATGACCTAGTTTCACAGTTTAATGTACCTCACTTCTGTTTATTTTTAAATTATCACTTCATAACTCATTTAAACATTGCTGTTATGTGAGAAAAGGGAACAGTCTGGAACCAGCCTTTTCTGTACGCTTCCTTTGATCCATCCTGCTGACTGGCACTTCTGCAGCTTTGTGGCCCTGTCCACTGAGCAATGTTTGAAGTTCTCCATGATGCTAATGTCTGATAAAGGATTTTAAGCCTGACGGCTTTTGCAAAAACATGCTGCCATCTCTGACTGGTCTCCTTGTTTTCAGACTGGAGACATTAAAAATCTTCTGTACTTTCTGTTTGTGAAATAGGTCTTTCTATCTCCCTGACTCTAAGACATTTCCCTTAGATATTTCCTGTATCATTTCATCATTTCATTTCAAAATGAAATCACTAGCGAAAGCACAGTTCCTGGTGAACTCCAGGGATACTTTAACTTTTCTTTCATTTTCATTTAAGGTTTTTTTTTGTTTTTTTGTTTTTTGTTTTTTTTTTTTTTTGGTTTTCAGATGGAAATGAGGACATATGAGACTGACAGTATTGGACTGGAGGCTGTTCCCTTCAGGAGTCAAATGCTGTGTCAGAAAAGAGAAGGCTTTGCAGTGGGATCACTTCGGTCTATGATCCCACGGCATTCATTGTCGGTGTAGTGAATTCCCTGGGAATGCGTCTGCCTGGGGTTTCTTCACTGGTGTTTGGACCTAGTCCCAGTTCTGGCTTAGGCTATTAATGATTATATTTCTCAAAAGAGTTGGCGCCTTCTATTAGTGAACAACGTTGTATTTCTGTATATTCACAACCTGGAGCATACTTTCATGTAACATTAATTCTTAACTCTGCTATAGTTTGCAACTGGTCACATTTGCTTAGTTGTAAAAATAACCATGTTGTATTTAATATGACGACAATCACACTCTATGTCCAACATCTGTTTTAATAATAACACCTAACTTTTCCCACAGTAGTTATAGATTATGGCAAGGCTACTCCAAAGAGAACACCTTAATTTCACTTTAACTGATTGTGCACATTCATATTCAGCATGTTCATTTGGGACAGGAATGGGTTTTGTGACTCTCCTGATCTGAACTCTGAGAGCAGCAAGGTCTGTCAGGAACTCATGAATATTTAGAGTAGGAACTGGAAGCCAGATCTATGACTGCACTTCCTAGGAGTGCTTGTCAAAAGATTTTGAAGGGGATAATATGAAGTTTCTTGGGGCATATTAATCATTCTTAAAGAATACTGCATAGGATGAGAAGGCTTATACTGTGTGACTAACTGCTTTCTTGGAGATAGTCTCATTTTAGGAACACGTATAATTATTTCCTCTTGGTGAACAACAAAGATCATATCTTAGAAGAATATTTGAAAAAAGCATTTAAATATGTTAGGGGTACAGGTGGTTTTCAAATTGTAGCTTCAGAGGGTATGACCAAGTAGGAGGCTACCATCCTCAGCTTTTTGATTCAGTAACTCAAGAAATAAAATATAGTAATAGACTGGGGTGGAAGGCAAGAATATGATCTCTTGAACGTCAGACTAAGCTGCCCTAAGACAAAGGAATAGCTAGTTAATAACAATAATAATTACAGAAAATTCTTGTTTTAGAAGCTCTTTACACTGGTGAAGATTTCATGGCTACGTTGGACAATGCGTCCCAAGCCAAAGTAATCTTTTCATAAGTTTTCCCTCCCTAGTTCTTAACCTGTTCTTCTATGTTCTTTTTCAGTTTAAGCCTATTGTATCTTGTCCTATCAAATATGAGAATAGCTTCTCAAATTGGTGTTTTTGGAAGTCCTTAACAATTTGGAAGAAAACCACCATGTCTCCACTTATTTATTTATTTTTTTTAAGATTAAACAAGTCTAGTTTTTAATCTGATGATCCTGTTTTCTACACTTCTTTTCATATTTCTGGTTTTATTGTCGTTGATCTCCAATTAGTTCATGTTGTCCATCCAGAATTATGTACAGTTTTTGTGAAGATATGGTAGTTTTCCATCTTGTACCTTGCCTGAGCAGGGTAGAATTGAAAAACTAGTTCATATCTAAAACTTACTACCTCTCTGTATGCTTTCAGTGTGATATTTACCTTTTTTAATGATGGAATGACACAGTTGACTCGAGTTTAGCTTGTGACCCATTATTATCTTCTAGGTCTTTTTTTCTGCAAAACTGCTTCTTAGTTTATTATTCCTCATCCAGTATTTAAGCAGCAGATAATTCTGGTCTAGGATCAGCTTCATCCAGCATGATACTGGGTGCAGATTTAATAGACGTACTCTGTTTATCATAATTCAAATCAGTGTTGGAAGTATCAATTAAAAATGGATTTAAGGCAGATGTCTAAAAAGGCCATTGAGTTTAGCTCTCCTGTTGGAAAGCTAACAAGTGACAAAATACCATCTGAATGAAGTTTTAAAGTCAGTTGCACACCTAATGCAGGGAAGTCTAGATTCATATATTCTTAGTGTGCTTAAAAGAATCTTTACGTGTCATAATAAAAAATGCAATGATTTTAAGATACAGTCACTCATTCTTCACAAATGTTCTGAAGTGGATACTAGGTTGGCTAGATATGATTTATTTTTGAAGAATTCACACTGTCCTTTATGACACCAGAAGGAAATTCCCAATTTCTTGTGAAAAATTATTTGTTGCAGAAGTGAAATTAGGTTGGCTGACCTCTTTCCTCACTTTCTTTCTCAAGATAGGCAGTGTTACCTCATTTCATTTTGTTGGAATGTTATACATATGCCAAATTTCTCTGGGAGAACCATTAAAATCTTCAATACTGTTTCAATCAATTCATCAAGGTAGAAGAACTAGATGTTCTGAGAATTCATCATTATTTAATCTCTAGAAATTTCTATAACTTCTGAATTCTTCTTTACTTATTCTAACATGAGGTAATGTATAACAGGCACCATCTACATACTTGAACAAAATTCAACCCTAAAATCCTTAAGCAGCTACTGCCTAGATTTGAAATTGTCACTGTTTATCAAGTCTTCTTCACATTCGAGTCTCCAAGTACATATAAGATGACTCTACATTAAATGAGTCATACATCCTGAACTATTTTTTACCAGAAAGATAATTTAATAGGATGGATAGATTGTGGTTTCACTTCTTTTGTATTATGCCTTTTCCACTCTCTTTCCAGGAAAAAAAATAGGTTATACACTGATGAATATTACACTTTTTTGGAAACTGAACAATATGAGTTTGAACACACTCAGGCTAAGGAGGGAATGAAACCTAAATTTTCAGTATGTCCTGGGAGTATTTTGTAGTTACTGGGCTATAATATAAAAAAGCTAGACTCCTCTTCTACCCATGTCCTAAGACAAAATAAAAGTCTATTTCAGGAGAAAGTTCAGATTGGGAAACCAAGTGAAAAGTAGTACTTAGAGATGTTGTGATATGTATCTGCCTTGTTCTCCTGTGCATTCTTAACACAAAGATTTTCTGAACCACATGTTGAAGTATCTTGGTGTATTCAGATATCAGACAGAGAGTTTGGGTACCAAACACAGAGCTAGGTATTCCATGACAAGGGTCAGGAACCTAGAATTACAGACTTGGGAAAATATGCTTCAGAGATAGATACATTCCTTACTGAATATAGCCTCAAATCTTTCTGGAAGACAACAGCTGAAGCTGAAGATAGTTTCTTTTGGCAATTTAAGACTTTATTTAATTTTCTAGTCCTCTGCCTATAACAATACCTGTCCCTAGCCTCCATTTTTATATTTTTTTGGGGGGGAGGAGAAGGTTTGTTTATATCATCCATGACATAATAACCTGGAAAATAAACTAGAAAAATTATAGAAATTGTAGAATAAATAATCATTTGGGGGAAATTTTGAAGTCAAGTTTCTGACATCTTATTTATAGTTTTATTGAATATTTCCCTCTGTAGTATCTAAATGACTGATCCAATGTCAGATCAGGAAAGCATTTCTATAGCACACCCCTCTATTGAAAAGAAAACAGTACTGAAAAAAAACCCAAGTTGCCTTCAGGCAATGAAACAAGTGGGCAATTTAATCTATCTGGGCATGGACTGAAATGACCAGACTGTTTCATGTGGGCAGTCAAATGGCTATTCAGACGTTCCTCCTCCACTGCATTACTACATTACACCATTAAGAAGAAGAGACTTGATTTCTATTCATTCCCTTTCAGAAAAAAATATTTACTTTTATCATGTTTAGAAGCCATACGATATTTTTCATGAGCAAATTTATTTCCTTCAAGTAGGATCATAAAATCATAAAATCATAGAATAGTTTGGGTTAGAAAAGGCCTTTAAGATCATCTAGTTCCTACCCCCTGCCATGGGCAGGGCCACCTTCCACTAGAGTAGGTTGCTCAAAGCTTCATGCAACCTGGCCTCGAACACCTCCAGGGATGGGGCATCCACAGCTTCTCTCGGTAACCTGTGCCAGTGCCTCACCACCCTCACACCAAAAAATTTCTTCCTAAACATCTAATCTAAATCTACCCTCTTTCAGCGTAAAACCATTGCTCCTCGTCCTATCACTACACTCCCTGTTGAAGAGCCCTTCCCTATCTTTCCTGTAGGCCCCATTTAAGTACTAGAAGGCTGCTGTAAGGTCTCCCTGGAGCCTTCTCCGGGCTGAACAACCCCAACTCTCTCAGTCTGTCTTCATAGGAGAGGTTCTAGAGCCCTCTGATCATCTCTGTGGCCCTTCTTTGGACTCAATCCAACAAGTTCATGTCGTTTTCATGTTGGGGGCCCCAGACCTGGATGCAGTACTCCAGGTGGGGTCTCCTGAGAGCGGAGTAGAGGGGTGCACTTGTTTTTATGCAGCCCAGGATACTGTTGGCTTTCTCGGCTGCAAGCACACATTGCTGGCTCATGTTGAGCTTCTCATCTACCACCACCCCCAAATCCTTCTGTGAAGGGCTGCTCTCAATCCATTCTCCTCCCAGCCTGTGTCTGTGCTTGGGTTTGCCCTGACCCATGGTTCTCCATAACCTGACTGTCAGCGTTGGGGCAGGGATGAAGCAAAAGGGAACCGACCTTATTGCATACTCGTCATTACATTGCAAGTTTCAGCATTTGCAGGATCAGCATTGGCACTTGGCATGGCAGATTAATGAGTGTTCAGAGAATTCAGAAAGATCAGTCTGTGCTCATTTAGCTGGCTGTCCCTGTCAAGTACCCTTTAATTGGCATGATTTCAAGGATGCTGTTGACAGTAAAGGAAATGTTCTTTGGGCACTGATGTTGCTTTACATACTGTCATTGTTTGCTTAGGTGTTGAAAGGAAAATCACGAGCAAAATGCTTTACAGACAGCAACACTGCAGATAGGTTTTACCTGGGGGTCATTTGAAAAGTGTATGCTAGAGTGCTGGGCTCTCCTGGAAGGACACGGACTGGAAGCCTTTTGACCAGAGAGCAAATGGCAAAATGATCAGAGGACTTGAAACTCTTTTTAACTGTGAGATGCTTAAGTGCAAAGAAGATGGCCTCATGTGATGTGCTAAACACTGTCATCTATCATGTTTAACTTCTTCCTTAATGATCTGAATAGGGAGTAAACAATGTTAATGAAACTTGCAAATGACTTTGAACTGGACAATGTTGAGGATTCCAGCCAGGATACAAAAACATTGCAAAGTTTTCTGAAAATATTGTTCATTTGGCTAGAAATTTGGGAAAAAAAATAGGATCACCTTGTCATACTTAAACTAAATATTCTGGATTGGGTGAAAAGATAATAACAAAGGCAATAGAGATTGCAGAAGAAAAAGACATAATTTGGCAATGAGATATAATTAAGTAAACATGCAAGCAATATGTCTCTGTATTTTGTTTTAATTTTTTTAACTGGTAACTTAGACTTTGGGAAAAAAAAGTTACTTCTGTCACCCCAAACTGTTCGCAAAAAAGTTCATTTTTCTGAATGTTTTTCCTCAGGGGACAAAAAAAAAAATATTGGACCTTTATTCACCAAACTGCCAGTCATGATGTTTTCTCATTAGGACCCTTAGAAAGGATGTTGGAAATGGAATCTCAGTTCCCTCTGAGGAGTGTCTGGTCTGTATCTTCCACTGTGGTTTAAACTACGGACCATGTCAAAATGTAATCTGAGATGAGTTCTCTTAATCTCTCCTAGTGATACTTGGTCAGCAATACTGAATTTTGTGATCCAGAAATCTCCCCAGAACTTTTCTGGACCAATTACACTAACAAAACTTTCAATTTTATGCATGTAGCCTCTTGTAAACTATGGAATATGAGGCAACAGAATGCCAGAAGTTGTCATGGAAGGTGATATGCTAAGTACAGGAATGAAAATTCAGGGCATGAAATACTATCCATTTCCCAGAACAAGAAAGTACAAATGAAATATCTTAAATATATAAATCGTTTGGAAAACAATTGTGGTAGCTACTAGCAAGAAAAAGAAAAAGATAATTTGCAAGCTTAAAAGTAATATTCCCTGTATGAAATAAACCATAAAATCCATTGAAGGGTCTTACAAGATGTGAATTAAAGACTAAGTTTTAGTTTCCCATTTGTGTGGTGTCTAGCTTGATAAGATCAGTGCAGGAGTAGTCATAAGTAATCCCGGATCTGGAATAATAATAATAATAATAATACCATAATTGGTAATAGTACTTGAAGCAAGAAAATGAGAAAAGTAAAGAGCACTACTTAAATCATTTGTAAACTGCCTGTAAAATGCCTAAATTAAACAGTTTTTTAAAAACAATGGCTATGTTTTTTATCATATATTAACTTTGACATCTTTTTTAATGGGAAAAGTTTATCTTGTGGCCTCAGAAATGTCAGCCTGTCTTATTTTGGTTCATTTGTTTTAGACCAAATTAATAGAAAATTGATTTTATTGTGCACTATAATGTGCAATGCATATTGTAGATAAATTTCTTTTGTGTTGTAAAGTGCATGTTATATTTCTATATAGCTGAAAACAGATATGCTATAATAAAGTACAAATTAATCCTATTAACCAAAACATTCAAAATGATCCCATGAAACAAAACATTCCTGTAATACTGAAGCAAAATATTTTAATCATAGAATCATTAAGGTTGGA
>NW_010100849.1:0-13758 GCF_000699245.1 Pterocles gutturalis
CCGGGTCATTCTATGATTCTATGATAGGTACTGTAACATTAGAAGGCTAAGAAAAGAGTGAATATTCTCAATGACAAATACTGTAAGGTGCTGTCAATCAGAAACAGTCAAAAAATATTGAGCCACTAGATTAAAAGTTTAAAAATTTATGTCTGATGAACATTTCTTTGAGTTCTAGTTGTAAACTGTTATTATCTTCCCACAAGAATAATGAAGAACTTGTGCCTTTTATGAAAAATTAAAATATACTTTTTTTTCTCTCAGGTAATTTCTCTCAAAACTTTCCCTCCTCTTTTCAGGTGAAAAGTTATGAACCACAGAAAAAATAAAAACTATAAAGTTTTTATTTGATGACAATTTGGATGAAAATTTTTCTGTAAAAGTAAATTGAAAATACTGCAAATAACATTGTAATTTTTTTTGCATACAAGTGGAGATGTCAGCTGGCTGCCCAAAAGACAACTTTGGTTTGTTCTTTACCTTAGGCACCCCACCGCTTTAATTGACAGAGCTAATCAAGAGAAGGACCTGCTGGGCAGTCGGAGCTGTGTTCCAGCTGACAGAGAGGGAGAGGTTTGCCTCCCGGTGATGCCGGTGCCACGCTGCAGCAGCTGCCAGCACGGCCTCTGCCCGCGTCGTGGCTGCTCTCAACGAGCAGAGCGTGCGGAGCTGTGAACCACACACGATTCATAACCACTGTGAGCACAACAAAGATCCTATTCAGGCCAATAAACGTAGAGGCTGAGGGTTAAAAGGGCTTTGGGGCCTTCTAGGGTCTTTTCTTGCACTTTCTGTGCTTACTACCGTTGGATTCTAAAAAAATATGAGTAACCATATTGTTGTTTTCACATGGGAGAGTGTGCTTGCGGGGAGGAGATAACTCCTCACGCCATCCACACTGTTCAGGTAGGCACTTTCCATGTTTCTTCTAATTATTATTTGTCATTAAACATGCTGAGGAATAGAATCACCACATGTTCCTATCGAAGCGACTAGCAGCTCAGGACATGCCTGCAGGGCGATAGCATCTTCTCAGGGAGGGACAGCTCAGATCTGATAACCGCTGTGCCTGAGCCCAGACCTGCCGAGGCTCCGGCAGCGCCGGACCACGGCACGCTGTCCAGGCAGGTTCGTACTTCTGCCAGTGTGCCATGGGCAGCTGGGGAACGAAGTACTGGAACTTGATGTGTATAAACGACCAAGCATAGCAATGTTCAACAGGAAGGCAGATGGAGTCCCAAGTAACCTTTACATTCAAACCCCTGAATATACAGTCACAGCTGTGGCTGTAAATGAAAACCGAGAACTGCTTGTGCCAGCAAGGGGGTCTGCAGCGGTACAGCAAGGGGCTGCTGGCCTGTGGAACACAAGGGATGTGTTACTGCAGTTTCCTTGAACCAACACTGTGTTCTCAGCTTTTTTGCAGTGAAACAGAAGTAAAAGCCTCACATCAATATGCTGTCATAACACAGCGTCAGTTAGACCATCTCTTTTGTTGAAACAAGATATACACTGTGTGATACTCAGGTGCAGTCCTCGCATCCAGGAAAACTAAGTAAAGAAAAAATTAGACTGATTAATCAGTGACGGGCAGTAGGCAAGTGAAAGTTTCCCATTTTATCTCTCTAGTAAGAAGAGTCTCTCCCAATTAAATTTTCTGATTTCAGCCATTAGCAGCTAAATCCCAGACAACATTCCAGCGTAGATGTGCTGGGGCAAAGGTGAGAACACGAATACATTTCCAGTTTATTGCCATTGCATTTTCTCCTCTTGACAGTTTTACAGCAGCAGAACGCTCATGCACAGAGAAACACGACAAACCAACTCAACACTTAGGAGCAGATACAAGCCACACCAAAGGATTACAACAGGAAAGGTTGCTTTGCTTGCAGAAAGATAGCATTCTTCACCTATAACCTCTTCTGGAAAAATATAGCAAGGCAAACAGAAGCAAACAAACCCGAACAGCCACTGTAAACACAACACAATAATTAGCTGTTTCCTATTCAAAGACTTATTTTCTCTTCAAGAAGCAAAATCAGTAGGATCTGTCTCTCTGGTACAGAGGATTCTAGAAATGTAGTTTAATGAAATGCAGCATAGACAGAAACGCTCGTGATGCATTTTTAGAACTTTATTTGATCAATAAACATTTAAAGAACCCAGAGGAGCCACCACGGCTCTAACAGAGCTGGACTTCACCCACCAAGAATACATTAGCTAATGTCTTACAGACTTTACTCTTCTGAATAATGCTCAGGAAAATAACTGTCATTTCTATTTTCCTTAAGGAAATGGAACAAAAACCTCTGGAGAATTCCTGAGCTGCTCACCGCTGCCTAAAGAGCGATCTGAAGCTCTGCAGGTAGCACAGCACATGTGGTTCACTTGATCTCTTCTATGCATGAAATTTAGGGAAAAACACCGGTACGTTTTTTGACAAGCTTGTAAAATTGTGATTCCTTTCACTACCAAATTGCACTGAAGCACATACAATATTTTGCCATTTTGAAAAGTATTAAGTGGTACTTCAAAAACAAGATGCATGAATTTTGCTCCCTTTTAACAGGCCTGGTTGCAAACTGATACCTCTAATTAATAAAGGGAGTACAGAAAGCTCTGCTCTTTGTTCAAATGGTGTTTCAGCAGCTTTCTGGGAACTGTATCTGTGAATCTCAGAAATAAGACACTATTGACAAGAGGTGGATATTACTGAGAGTTTGCAGATTTTTTTTTTAATATTTTCAGAAACAAAGGTTGTTGTTATCAAATAGAAAGAAGCCAATATAGGTGATAAATTTGCCTTCACCATTGATTGCAATAAACCTTTATGAATAAGCCTGCAATGAACCCCCCGATGGGAATTCATTTGAAGGAGGAGATATAATGCCAATGTCAGTCTAAAGCAAAAAATCTCATTTCCATTTTGATCTGCAGTATTTCCCAGTTGATTCCTTTCTAGAATGATCTCAAACATTTCTGATGCTAATTGAACACGATAGGTCCACAGCTATTGCCCATGTAGTGAAGTTGTTTGTTCTAATTAAAAAAAACAAATGCAGACGCTTTCCTTGTAAGCTAATTTTTGAAACGTTATTAGCTTCACCTCTCACAGATGAAAACACAACAGGGCTAGGTATTCTGTTCAAGGCTTCCTGGACACAAATGTGGGCACACACATCTCTGCATGTACAGCAACACTCCAACATGAGACTTATCTAACCCCTGCACCAGACCGGGGAATAAAGGCAGGAACACCATTTATTTCATACACTTTCCTATCTGTATTTCTGCCCTTGAGATTTTTCCTGGGCACATTTGCGACTGGACTCAGGCAGCTCAATTTTCACTTCTTGTGAGAAAGCAAGATAAAAACCCCAGTTTGTTTTTTAATTTGTTTTCAGAATGAGGTAAGGGACATGAGCATGTCTCCAATAAGAAGGAAATCTTAGAGAAATCTGTGCATCTGAAGCTTTATATTTGTCTCCTTCCCGCTTTCCCCTTCCAGTTCAGCCCAATAACACCAGGGATTAAACACGATGGTCTGAAAGATCAAGATATTCCCAATATATCCCAAGAGGCTAACGCTAATTAAAGCTGATCTAAAGACTTAAGAGTTTGAAACACAACAAAACCAGACTGAACTGTGACAAGAGACTAGTTGATAGTTTTATTCTGTTTAGATCAGATGCCACGTGTGTAGCATTATTCAGTCATTAGGGATTGCCTGATTGCTGGTATTTTTTGCTCCAACTTAAAATTAGAATTGAGCACATATATAAGGAATTAAAGTGACAAAATCTTATGTCTTCAATTAAGCACAAGTAGTTTTAAAAGTGAGATTGGAAATATATACAGGTTATACAAAAATTCTTCAGGAATAACAGATGTACTATTTATTTGGACTTGTAGCAGCACTATCAACCAGACAATCTTTGCAAGTCCTTCCCAGGTCTATATTCTACGACTCTATAATTACCAAGTAGTTCATTTTGAAAAGCTGTGCAGAAGCAGCACGCTCTACGATAGGTAAGAAAAATTGCTTGTTGTATGCTATCAATGAGGATGAAAAAAGAAATAAAGCATAGGAACAGCTTTGACAAGAGATAAAGATGAAGACACAAAAGAGCTGTAATAAGTTAAGCAGAACACATCCATACTGAAAAGGAAAATAGAAATTATATATTTGCTTGGAAGTAGAAGCAGTTTGAGCAAGGAGAGACAGGTCATCCTCAAAAGAGCAGTAGCAACATAGGCTCCATGGGGCAAGATGCACTAAAAATCACGGGATCAAGAGAAGTAGGGAAGGTGAAAGCTTGATCTAGATAACGATGAAAGGGCAAACTTTACATGGAAGAGAGAAACAATCTGGTCAAATAATTAATGAGGGAGAAAGAAAGAAAATACACTGCAGTTATACAAAAAATGAGGAAACAGGTACACTGAGGAACAGAACAGAAAATTTGGTAGAAGCAGTGAAAAATAAAGTTTTTGAAGAATATAAGGCTGAAGAAAAAGAAGAGGCAAGCAATTATAATACACTACCAAGCACCTATTCAAGCTTTTCTATTCTCCTCCCTACGGAGCACGCAAGTTATTACAGTCTCATATCATACAGTCTCATCTCTTTCATTCGGGACACTTTTAGCTCCAGAGACCCCGGCAGCGTCAGCCACGGAACTGCCATCACATCCTCACCTGAGGTGTTAGCGAAAAGGAAAATCTGGGTGGGCTCAAGGTGCAAGTGACAAGTGAGGATGACAGAGCCTGATGAGTTTGGTCACCTAAATGAAGTCATCTTTCCAGGGAGAAGCCACTCTGAGGCAAAAAGAAAGTCCAGTCACGCTGCCTGATGTGCAACCGAGTTCACTGTCCACAGTTCCTACATTGACTGGATCTTTGCACAGCTCTTGCTCTGCAGAAACTGCAGTCAGAGAACACGTAAGCCCACTTGACACTGCTGGAGTGTCCAAACCTATGATATAAGCAAACCCAAAGTGACACTTCTATTGTGAGAAACTTCAGCAGTTGATGGCATGCTGCTTAATCCTTCTGTAGGTACCATTAGACAAAATACTAAGGAGCACAGCTGTATCGAGCAGTTACTTAGATGGATCTAGAAAACCGCACACGGCAGCTTATTCGCACCATCTGCCACAGAAACGTCAGTCAAGGGGAGCAAGGCAGACACCTGGGGATGTCCGTGCTGAGGAATTACTTAGAAGAGGAAAGAAACTCCAGTGGGGAAAAAAAATTTACCTCTAAAAATGGGTAGCTTATGCTGTCAATAGGATTAAAATTTTTTGAGGAAAACAGCTGCTGGCATAAGAGCAGCCAGCCTGAATTGTAGTGAATGCCCTGAACCCCCCTGCAGTTGGGTAGCACCCCCCCCTTTCATGCTTAAGTGTCTGACAGGTGTCCTGATTTTAAAGCTGACAGCAGTTTTTCAAGGCTTTCAGTAGCACAAACAGCTGGTGAAAAGTACACAGAGTATACATCCCCTAAATACACTATCCATCCAACTGAATCAGCCCCAACAATGGCTGAAATTAATGCAACTTTAAAATATCATACACATTACACGCAATCATTTTCCTTTCTCATACCTGGACAGTGCAGTTGGAGGAAAAAAAAAAAAAAAAAAAAGAGCCATGTACTACACAGCATACCTGACATTAGTCTGCTCAGTATCACAGTAAGCACAGATCAATATTTCTCAGTTCCTGCAAAGTCTACAGCATTCTTTAATGGAAAAAGCTTACCCAGTTTTCAAGCTGACCAAGGCATCTTCAACTCCTTTCTGATTATACTTTGTCATGTAGAGGTGCATATCAGGGTAGTTGTTTCTGATATTCCTCTCTGTGCTTCCATTTGGGACTGTTCCAAATCGAAAAGGAGGTGAATAGTCATGCGGCCTTTGGAACTAGAGAGAAACAGGAAAAGCATTCAAAATGGGAAGGAGGGCAATTTCAGGTTGGAAAAAACCATAGGTTGTATAAGCTGCCTCCAATTTCTTCTAGGCAAATGCTGTGGGTTGATTCAGCTCTATTATACCAGAATTGCTGTCTTCACACTGGCTGAACTTGCAGAAACATCAACATCCAAAGCAAACCCAGCTCAATTCCGCCACTGTAATGTGACTTTCTCCCATGCACTGTGACATGGCAGGACCACAGAGACACTGGAAGATGTTCCTCATCTGCCAGCATCTCCCTAGAGAACCCGAACTACAAACTGACACAGGGATAAACAGCAATCAACAGAAAACAGGATTTAGTTGATAGTCATTTCACACCCGCATCTCAGTTAAGACATTGTGGGTCCCCACGCGAAGAAGGCAAGAGGGTGGTTTGCAGCACTCGGGTGGGAGCCTAGTGCCTGCTCCGGGGGGTGCAGGGGCCTGCGGGCAGCTTGCGCACAGGGAGGGACAGGGCGAGGGCTGGCTTGCTTTCCGCAGCCGTGATTCAAGGGGAATAGAAGTTCTTGCATCTTCCCCAGGGGCTCAGCATCTACACCATTTGATGTGAAAACGGCTTCTGGAACTCTCACACCTAGAATCCTAGTCCCTATTTATTCCTACAGTTTAAAATTACAAACCATTTTCTTGCTGGCATACAGGTTTATTCTACAGTTTTATCCTCTGTACGTCAGCACGTACACACAAGCCAGGGAATACCTCCAAAGGAATAGCAATAGCTCAGGGCACACTGGGGTTTCAGATTTTGAAATAATTCAGATAATCTCACATAAACTTTTGCTAACTGACCTGAAAATTGTATATGCTCCTTTTCAATATCTCCCTTCAAACGCCAAGTGACACTTTAGGATAAGTTAAAACATTTCATTAAGAAATAAATGAAAAAGGCCACTCAAATTAGAGGAACTATTGGCTAACGAGGAAATTCAATTGAGCACTGATAAAAACAGTCACCCATGAATCCCACGGTAAAATGCACTCTGTTTTTACTGCGGAAGTTAGAAGAGCAATCTATATACCCTGTGCTGCAAGAGACAGTGAATATTCATACAGTTGCTGCTTCCTCTGTGCTACACATGTAATACTTCTCTTTTAAAGTTTGGTCTCAGGGCACCAGGAATTCCCAGGGTCCACTGTCAATTTGCAAAGAGAATACAAATAGGCTTCTATAAAAACTGGGGGTATTTTCAGTTCCATCAGCCCTTGACTGTGAAATTATTGCTGCAACAATATTTTCATGTTACAGAACTACAATTAAATGCTTCATTTTAATTAAGCATATTTTGACAAAGCATGAAGGAATGAACTCTACTTTCTACTATGTGTTTAGCTAACAGATGTCTTACTTCTCTCATTTCCCCTTGCCGCAGCTTTACTGTTTAAATTATTACTTTGCTACTACTTTACACATACTAATTGACCCATGCACTAAAATTACACTGCATTCTAGTCATGGTTCTTAGTCTATATTTGCTGTCTCCTTTTTGTGTTTATTATGCAGCACTGAGACAAACACTGCACTTAAATATACATCCAGAGATTCTGCTGATACACACGTAGCTTGCTATTAACTTTATTTAAATCTACAGATAATTAATCCTTGAAGCAGTGAGACGGCTTCCAATATCTCCTAACGTCTGCATCAAATTTTCCAATCAATAGAACAGGGGAAAAAAACCAAAACCCGAAGAACCAGTGCCAATTTAAAGACCTGTAAAAACTGCTGCTGCTCATACAGCTGACATTTTTTGGAAATTCATCTGTGGCGAGTATCCTACAAGATGCATTCCTAATCCTGGGGTATGTCAGGGGAACGGAGGGAACAGGGAAATTTTGGTGGAGTGTCCTGGTGATTTAGAAATGAAGTTTGGTTCTGAATATTGTCACATTTCAAGAACATTCATATGAGCTTAAGCTGCCAGGAGGAGTTTCCTCCCATAGGAATAGTTGAAGGAATTGAGGTATCTGTCCCAAACTGAACATTCAAGGAACAAAATAATATTTCCACAGGAGAGCAAAGATTAATAAGAAGCACTGGTTCATTCAAAGATCGGGGGGATAACAAGCAACTCAAGTGAGGAAATAATTCCTACAAGGAATTCAAATATAGACAATCCAGACAGATAAATAGTTCCAAATGCCATCCATTGACGGGAATTTATTGGCACAAGACACCTAACCAACAAATTTTAACAGTCAAAAGGAGATAATTTTTTTGAAATGAATGTCTGCTACTCCTGCCTGCTCACAGACTATTTATAAAGGAGAAAGCATTAAAAATATTTTTACTAATGGCACACACATATCTAAGATGTATAACCTTCTCATCAATAATTTTAAACTTATATTCTGTGAACTGACATGCCCTGGAGAAGCATATATGGCTCTGTGATTGCAGCAAAGATCTATGTGGCAGGCACGAGAAAAGAAAGAAAAAAGCATCAAGTGTCTACAGACACTCATTTCCTGAAGCCCCATGATGGGAAATAAAATATATCACATCTGCTAGCAAGCCACTTTCTTCCTAGATGCTGAAATGTTAGTTTTTTTAAATCACTAATAAAATCTTTAAATTCAATGCACGAGCCCCCTGCTTGAATCATAATTGTGGAGAGATCTACTGTTATTCAAGGACTAACCAATTTGTTCTTGTTTCCCCATGCTCTGCCAGCTGCTAGAACTCCAGCACATGGTAACAAAACTCCAGTCCTCCTGATCTAGGAATCCCAAACAGGATGGCTGAGATGATGAAACACTCCTGTTGCTTCGATTTTGTTTTACCTATATGCCTTAATAAAACCCACAATTTCATTCGAGTCAGTAGAGTGATCTTTCACAAACATTAAATACTGACTTAACCTGAAGGTTCGCATGCTTGCCTGAAAAGGTTGGTATTCAGAGCAGTTGTCTGTTATTGGTCTGGAGTGTTTTAAGGAACTGTGGAAAACACTACTAAAATAGTAGAAATCAGTAAATATTCTCCCCTCTGCTAACACAGATTTTAATGGAAATCATGGCTGGTTTGGAGCGATAGAAAAACACCCATATTTCAACACAATGCTTTCTTCTTTTACGAGATGGAAACCACTGACAATCTGATTTCTGATCTTTGAAAAATACAGCTACTGTGTTTAGTAATCCCAACACTATCATAATCAGCCGTTAGTGAAACGCGGTCAATATCCATGTCTGACAACTCTCGAGAAGCACTGTAAAGGTCCAATATTGAAGTGGATATTGGATTTAGAGGGTCACTCCAACCATCCCATCACCCATCCTACCTTTCGACCTCGCTCTGCTCTATTTTGACTCAGATGTATCTCTAAGTAACTCCAGAACTTGGGCCATCTTACTGCACAAAAATATAAAGCCAATGTTACAAGAATACTGCGATTGAACAAAAATAAGGAACTTGTAAATGGCAGAACTAAGGTTTCCTGTGAAGTTTGAAGAGAATCCCCTAGGCCACACGCACGTGGGGCATTTTTTAAAACATGACTGTGTGGAGGAATCACGGCAGATAAACGTTCTGCAAGACAATTCTCTTCACTACCCACTCTCCCTTTGCAATCCTGTCTCTCTTCCATTACATGAAAAAGGCGTAAATGGTCTGCAAAGTGCAATGAATGGCAGCTTTGCTGGATACTTTTGGACTCATTCTCTGTACCTTTTTATGAACACAAAGCTTTTAAAAATCTTTTAACACAAGGATGTCAAAATATATATTTCTTCTCCTCTTATGAATCATTGGAGTATATGAACACCCAACCCTCGTGACTCCAGTACATGCTGTGCCATGTATTTTGGGGTGACACACAGGTGACATGGCATTCAGACGTTCATTAGCAGCATTATGAAGGTTGAGGAAACTATCAAGAGGTCTTGAAGCCAAGAATGGTAAAGAGCACGTTATCATGTGTGCAGCAAAGCTGGTGAAGCAGATGCTAGAGTGCAACACACTTCCTGAGCGGGAAGGTATTGAACCTGAGGGTCAGGGCTGACTGGTCAGAGAGAGAAGGGTTTTCCTGGCTTCTCCTCTATCATGTGTGGAGCTGGATTGAGAAACCCCAGTACCTCTAACTGGGAATAGCTTGACTCTTCAGTTGAAGCAGCAGAAAAAGGGGAGAGGGGAAGAATAGTAAACTGCTTTACCAGCCCAAGAATTCATTGAACTTCTAGATATTACTTAAAATTATTTTTACCCATACTTCTGTCCCTTCTCGCTGGCCTTTGCCTATTACTGCTTTGCTTGTAGCAAGGGTCAGAGTTCTCTGCTGAACAACATTAAACTTCCTGCAAATTCCTGAGCTGTTCTCCTACCAGCAGCATTGCAGCGACAAGGCAAAGAGGGGAGAAAAATAATTTAATATGAATTGGATTATATTCCCATAAATTGTCCTTAATTACATGAATTTTTAAAATCCAATAAACCTCAGGATTGCAGAGGAGGCAAAACCTGTGTATGACAAGATGAATGTTTTGAAATAGATCATTGTTGCTTTTCTGGACTTCTGGCTTGTTTAATTTAATCAGAAAAGGCATAGCTCCCCTGATTTATCTCTATATGCTTCAGGCAAAACTTGAAGAGCTGAAAAACAAAGTTGGCAGATCAAATAAATGATCAGAAGACCTCACAAAAGCAGATGTTATTTTCTGATGCAAGGTTGTGCTTGTTTGTTTTGTTGTGGAAATAAAATCCTACTTAGCAGAGAGAATAGAAAAATGACAAAAATAAGGAAGTTATTAGCCAAAAGCTACAGAACAAATACTGACATTTTCCCAGCGCACAGGTAAGAGTGGCAAACAGGCAGCAGAGAGGGAAATTAGGGTGCACTGGCAGAGCACTGTGCCAGGTGCAAGCTAAATCCTGCCAAAACTGAGAGGCAGGAACATGCTCTCTCTACTTTCTCATGATCAGGAGAAACGCATTTCTCAAACCCTTTTTTTTTTTTTTTAATCCTCAAGAGAAGAATACCTTTTATCTGTCTCTTACTAAGAATATTATCTTAACATGGAGGTATATTTAATAGTCTTCATACTCTTTGAAAGGTTTTACAACAACACAGCTTAATGAAAACAAAACTACTGTCATTTTTGGTTTCTTTTTATCTGTCTTTCCTCTAGCCATGCTTGCAATTCATGCTTTGATACTTTAGGAGATGAATCAAAGGCTGGTCATAAAAAGCAGTTAAAACAAAAAACAGACACAAGGCCATCTGAGCTTTTGCCTTCTTTTGAATAACAATTTCCTTTCTTTTCTGTCCTTTGAGACAAATCCCTTGTGAAGTTCTCCCCTGTGCTATACTCTGTTTAAATATTACTTCATAACATCAATATTTAGTTTCATTTTAAAACAACTGGGTGCAAACTTGAAAACAGCATGCCCTTCATGTATTTTGTGCATATCTGTCACAACAATAATTTTGCAAATGGACTTCAATCCCTCCACGCAATACCGCTATTACAGTGCAGCCACAGAAACGGAATAAAAAAGAAGTTTCTAGGTTTCTGATTTATAGGACTATTGATTATAATTCACAAGTACAAAGATCTGGGAAGTATGCTTTCAGCAGAAGAAAGTTCAGTCAAGTTAGAACAAGATGAAAAACAAGCATATTTATTATTTGTCAATTTGTGTGAAACTTGAGGAAGGTGTAATTGAACTACCCGTGTCTACTGCTCAAAGTGGAATTGTCACAAAAAAGTTCTTGAACTGGGGAATTGTCTTCCACGAACACATCAAAATTCTGCACCTTATCCTATGCAATTTACATCTCACTTCAGTGTGATAACACAAACACCCAAATTTTCTTATCTGTTTATTTTTCCCCCTTTACTCTTGACATTTTATACAAGGAAAATATTCAAACATCCACAGACAATATGTATCATTTTTTATCATTTCTCTTTGCCTATTTGTGCTGGCATGACTTTCAGTCTGAACTCTTTCTATAACGTCCTTGCACACTACCTAGAAAGCAAAAATAAATTCTTTCAGGAGCATTAACTGGCTTCCAATAATTACTGGATAGTGGCTTCATAAATATTTTGTCAATTGATACATTATCAATATTCCACACAAAGATGTTAAAATAATTTTAAGTATGCCTTCCCTGCATTCAAGCTGACTTGTTCATTCTTCAGGCTTTTGTATATTGCTGAGGAATTCCTTTTAATCAAACAGGAATTTATTTCCATCACAAAGTAAAATAGCTTTTCAATTAATGCAGTTACTTTTGAAAAGGAAACTCAAAGACTTTGAAACAGTCTGATATTTCATGCTCTGGGTGTTAGGTTTGTTAGTAAAGGGTTACACTCAGAATGAAATAATCCAGTTTTACTTTATTATCTTGCTCAGAGGTTTTTTAGCACAAAGTACAAATTTGTAGAGGGATTATGAAGAATGGACACTGACCTCTTTTGAGCTGAAGACCTACCTTTTTATCACTCAGTCCAGTCACTTGGTCAACAAATTCCTCTTGAATCATAAATGCAGCTAAGTTGGCAGTATAACTAGCCAGGAAAATGACAGCAAAGAAAGCCCAAACCGACACCATGATTTTACTGGTCGTCCCTTTGGGGTTTTGCACAGGCACAGAGTTGTTGAATACCAAGCCCCAGAGTAACCACACTGCCTTTCCAATGGTAAAGGATGGTCCGTGGGGATCTGTAATTGCAAAGAACAGTTATTTTTGTTGCAATGAAATTAAACCTTGGCAAGATACCCTACATAATAACAACAAAGTACTCACACATATATAGTTAAAAAATATTCAACACATATTCACTGTACTCCCAATGGAATCACAGGATTTACCATAGGTACTTTCTATTGGAATGACATTTGTTTCCATATTTGTAAAAAACACTTCAACATTCTTGTACGTGGTATTTACTTCAAAAGTTTTAAAATGAAAATGGAAATCACAGGTTTGGAGGAGAAGCAAACTGACAGGTCTCTTGCAGTAAGGTGTGTGCCACAGTATTGCCCCTTTCAGCGTTCTGTGCCCGCAGACAAGTAAAATGGGAAATTGGGGTTAGGTTTTAATGACTCAGTTCTGGTACTTTTCTCACCCAAATTAATTTGCATCCTCTCCAGCCTTCCAACATGATGCTTTTTGAACTTTATGCAAGAATATTTAAAAACACGATGTGTGCTTACATCACCTACTTTTAAGCAACTTTCCACTGAGAGGATAAATCAGTAAGTCAACACCAGGGATCTCCCCGCAGAGATACATAACTTAGAGAAACCAGGCTCTGGCTCCCTGACGCTTTCAGGGTCAGCTCCATGGCTTCAAATGTGTTGGCATTACAGGTAAGAACCTGTCCTAGCTAATCCAGTCTGTAATTTTTGTTATTCCTGTTTTCAGTCAGCTTTTACTTCATCCCAAAGCAAGAAGTGGTCACAGCGATGCCCTCATGCCCCCACAGTGGCAGAAGGGGATCAGCAATGCCGTTATCCACTAGAAAGGCTGTATTTGTAGAGCCCTGGGAGAACGAAGGCAAGGTGGATCTCCCCCAGCTTGAGGTAAGTACACTGCAGTCATCACGTATTGCTTGTCATCTAGACTCACTTTATCCTCAATGGAGAGAAAGAAGCCTCCCTTGAATGTGACTCATTTGATCTTTTTGTAAGTATCTATTTTTTAATTAAATAGCAATTCAGACAATAAGCTCTGATGCAGACACCTGTAATATCACCTCCCTCCCTGCCCTGTTCCTTTATCCAAGGGGATGCACATCACAAACTGAGGTTTAGTTATTAATTATAATTTATT
>NW_010100849.1:13789-43331 GCF_000699245.1 Pterocles gutturalis
GGGTATACTCAGTACATGTCCTCATTTCAGTGGAAATGCTCTCTATTACTGTGCAAATTTTTCACAAAGCAATCAAGCACAACATCTTAGATTATCCTCTTTCTATTCTGCAGCAGTGCTCAGAAGATAGAATGCAGTAAAATAAACACAATGGAGCTGGTTTTGGTTTATGAAACCACCTTCTAGAGGCATTTAAGATGGACCTGATACAGAGATAATATGTATTTTCTGAGCAACAATGGTAAGGAACGCATATGCCAAGACAACAATCTAAAGTTCTGTTTATACAGAGATAATATGTGTTTTCTGAGCAACAATGATAAGGAACGCATACGCCAAGACAACAATCTAAAGTTCTGTTTATGCTGCTGGAGACTGTATTACCGTGGAGCTTCATCCTGCCAAAAATGCCTGGGGAAAGGAGCAATCTTCATAAAGATTCCCATTTATTTTAAACTTCCCATGTTTTAAATGAATGTCAGCTGGATTCATGGCAAGTCTCTAGAGCTAAGCTTCGAAGGTCTAGTGCCATAATGTGCCTTTGTAGCTGTAAGTACGCTAAATAATCAATTCTGGCACATGAAGGGGCACAGAAAAGAACAGCCAAGCCCCTAGGTCCCCAGTGCCTATGTCCACCTTTCATTTCCCCTTTCTAAACACAGTGTTTATGTTGGACAGAGGTTACACCTTTACCACCTTATTGAAACGATTACGTAACCCGAACAGTACAATAATCCCCCTTTTCAGGGAGCAAACCAATCACAATTGAGAAGAAGCCATTAGCTTGTAATAAATGTCCAGAACAGTGTTCACAAACCTGGAAGATCTCTTTTTATAAAACGAGGCAAGTGTGATTTAGAAATCAAAACCAGGTTGCACTCTGAACTGTAAGCAGAGAAGGAGAAGGATGAGGGCACCACAGTACATGGAATCCTCATTCTCAGGTGAAAGTGCTGATAATACACCACTGCAGGGTCACTGAGAAAGGCAAGCTCTGTAGTACATTTGTTGTGCTGGTATATTTTACAAATGGGGTTTCTATAACCATGGATGCTACAAAAGAAGCAATGCCCTTCTGCCAATGGCCTCATTTCAAGAATTTCTCATTTCATCAGAATTTTTATAAGGACCGTATAATACTACATACAATGTAACTTCTGTTTTTCCAGATTACCCACCAAACCACACCAGTTCAGATCATTATCTCTGAACTAACCATGAATTCATACGAGTCAGGAGTCTGTAAAACTTATTCCAATGTTTTTTTAAGCTGACACTCTACAGCTGATACCGTATACTAACCAAACACTGCCTGAATACAGCTCTCTCTGATATCACTTACCTATGTGTCTTTATTCCAACAAATTAGAATACAAACATAAGCATATAGACCCTCAAGAAATCATATTTTAAATTAAGAGCAGACATCGTTTCATAGCTGCTTTTACTGTTTTACTCCTATGTTATGTTTATTTTAAAAGATGGAGGACAAGGGCTGGGAATATATGATTTTTTTATAGCTCTAGGGTTGTGTAAAATGCAAAGCTTACCTCTCCCTTGTGCTAAGTTCCTGTTATATCCTACAGGGCTAAAGTACTCAAATATAAAGACAGCCATGGCAGACACAATGAGAAGCATCACAAACATCATCACCCAGACAGAAGCACTAAAAGGCTCTGTAGCAAAACAGACAAGAGAAACAGAAACACAGTTCATTAAACCAGTTGCAGCACAAGAATTCTAATGGCTATGGCTAGGCAAGCCCAGCAGCTTTCTTCAAATTAGCTTTTACCAACCAAAATCCTAGCAAATAACTAAGCAATATATAAGGAACTGTTGTTACTATACACAAAATTCATACAGTCAAAATCTTAAATGTAAGTTGCAATTCAAACACAAAGGCTGCATGCTTCTTGTCGACAAATAATTGGTTTGACTCACTGCTTATTCAGTCTACACTCAGGTAGCGCATTTCTACTTAGCCCGTGTTATATGCATTTATCAACAGAATGGTCCAAACCTTATGACTGTGTTTCTGCAGAGCAAAAGCAATTAAGCATATGTTTAATACATTTGGTAATTCAGTGAAGCAGATTTCTCTCTCATTTTATATCCAAGAAAAAGTGCTAGAGAAGAAAGCTAAATACTTGCATTCAAAGTACATTTTTTTGTTTCTGAATTTTTTTTTCTCTCCATGTTCACGTTCATCTACCTGCAATGAAGATGTTGTTTTTACCAATTGCAAACATATCCTTTTGAAAGTCTCATTCTCATCTGGGAGCAAATTTCTGAAATCAAAGGATTTTTAAGGAAAACTCAATGTCACTTTAAAAAACAGAAAAATCATGATTAAGTAAAAGAAGTAGGTTAGAACAGAAAACTAAAAGCAGTTTCAAATACCAGACTAAGCACCAACATTTTGAAAGGACTGAAGATGGTAATAGTATGTGATAACACAAAGTTCTTAAATATCACCTTTGCCCAATCACAAATTCTCTGTCATTTCAGGAGACCCTGTGGTAGCTGTTATGCTATAAGGGCGTATGTAAGAAAGGTTTTGTATGGCACAGTGGCATCTCTTTGTTAGGTCAGCTTATTTGTAGGCATTTTATATCCTAATTTTGGTAGATAATGCAAGTGTGAGTGTGCTCTGAAGTTTGAGGGGAAAAAAAAAGTCTTAGCATACTATTTCATGTCAGAACAGAATCAAGAAGCACCTGAAATGACAACAAATCAGTTTGTTCCAATGCTTTGTCTGTTTTTGAAAGCCCAAGTGGTTCCTCCGTCCCAACTTCTTCATTCTTTGAATTTAAGATTTGAACCACTGAGAATTCTTCCATCATTGCAGGAAACAGCTGCAAGTGAGAGTTGAGGTGAGTTAAGCCCAATAGCCCAGTCAGAACCTTGCTCAAGTCAGCACAAGTGATTCACCCAGAACTAGAACGAAGTGGAATGACTTGGGCCCAGGCACGGCAGTCTCCTGAGATCACTTGCCTTTGCTACAATTTCTTCAGA
Organism: Pterocles gutturalis; assembly: GCF_000699245.1. Classification (NCBI taxonomy): domain Eukaryota; kingdom Metazoa; phylum Chordata; class Aves; order Pterocliformes; family Pteroclidae; genus Pterocles; species Pterocles gutturalis. The sequence continues at coordinate 16,805 of NW_010100849.1, forward strand.
AATTTGGAACCAAGAAAAGACCAAATTCCAAGTAGCCCCACTGGTGATTCTGGATGTGAACTGAAAAGGCAAGGCAGCAAAATTTTAATCCAAACGATTCTCTTTCTATTTTCAAGATGAAGTTAAGGAACAGTATTTTTTTTTAATTATTTTTTAAGAGATGTTATGAAGTTCTTTCAATGACTATAATGATTTGTTTGGAAGAGAATAGTAAGTTAGCAAAAAAATTGAATTCTTAAAAGGCAGAGAAAGATCTGTTCAGATGCAGACAGGTAAAGGACGTTATGTAGCCAAATACAGTTAATAACAAATGTTCTATGAATTCACATATTAACTGGAGTAAATTGGAATTCATATAAAACTATCATACAATTTTGACAGCATTCTCACAGAAGAAAGCAAGCCTGATAAAACTCTTATCAAAAGCAACTGTGTAGAAACAGCAAATGGTAATTTGTCAAAATCTAAATGAGGCAAAGGGCAAAACAAGCTGATGGGAAAAAGTGAGCTATAAACAACAGTTTAAGCAGACTGCTCTTTAATAATTTAAGCAGTCTGGTAATGAGGTGGAGGATTAAAAGAAGCAATAAAAAATAAAAAGCTATTTAGAATACTGAGCAGGAAGACTGAACAAGTACAAAATCAATTGAGTACCAGGGTCGATCCTCCTGTCATATTAGAGATCTAATTACACATTCAGCACTGGTCTTTGGTTCTCAAAGGACAGAAAAAGAACTTCCCTCAGGCAAACAACAGGTTTTATAGTAATTTTCAGTAAAGCTATGATACGGCAGAAAAATACTAATGTATGACTTGTCGGTGTACATTTCAAATGATTGGCAATGGAGAACACTGAGCAATGAAAAAGATATCTTACTCCACTGTTTAAATAAAGTTGAATCAAATCTCCACAGAATCTTTAAAAAAAATTTTTGTGGATCTAGCATATATGAATTTTAGTGTGATATGAAAATGTTCTAATGTGGATAAAATTCTCATTTGAAGGAGTCACCTACATAGAAACAGAACAGAGCAGATAATGAGGAAGAGGCTGTCAGCATGTCAGTTACTGAGATATACTGGACACAACCACTGAATGGGCAGTCTAGTTCAGACTAAATCCTGTGCTTGCCTACATTCATAGTAACAAATCACAAAACCAGATATGTAATGAACCATCATTAAGTGCTGTTTTAAAAAAAAATTAATACTTGACAGATTTTTAAAAAAATATTTTAAAATAATTATGACTCTATGCTTAGATATTGACTTAACTGAAACAAAATCAGTCTGTGAATAAATTCAGTTATCTGCCTGATAGTATTTTGCATGGCAAAGCATTTTACTGCTACGCACACCTCATCGAAACACACAGTCAATTCCAGTAAAGTGGTAGTTTAATCTACGTCTAAAAAATCAGAACACGCTTCTGAAAGCACAGACTTGATTTATTGGTGTAGTAAATCAGACTTCTCCAAAAGCAATGCTATTCTATAGAGCTTCATAAGAAGGGATAATTTTCACTTTTTGAATTACACGTACGTCCAACTAAACCAATAATATTAAATGCATTTTAGAAACCTAATACCTATGTTGTGAAAAGTGTAAAAGCAGCCTCTCTTTTGATGGTAGTGGTAAGCAGATTTTTAAGAGGTAAGCAGGGTCCAGAGTAAAAATCAACTGCGCTTGCAACACGTTTATAAAACACACCAGTACTAATATTTCAAATGATAATTTCAACATGCTGCAACTGCAATTTAAAAAAACTAATTAACTTTACAAGTCAATGACTTACAGAAATGAAAAGACACTATCAGAATATTTTTATTAAAAATACAGCCTCTTAAAATTTCATTAAAAAGTCTTTTATTCATTAGACAAAAATATTAACCACCAACAAAATCTGTTTAAGTATCAGCAGGTTTGGGAAGTTATTTGATTACTCGCTGTGTTATATTTATTTGCATCACCTCTGTAATATGTCTTTGTGGAACAGACATGAGAAATAAGCTCTGTGGCTCAATGATTACTCTTGTGCAAGAGAATCCAATTATTTGCCCACTTGTAGCTGATACTGCACCAACAGTCTGCTCCTCGATGGCTACAAGTGATTTCAGTGGAAGTGAAGAACTTACACTTGGCAATCTAAAAAGAAACCATGATGCAAAAATGGCATCACAGCTGACCCAACAGACTTGAACGTATAAACTGTTCCCTACGATATCTGGAACATATTGGTTTGGGGTTTTTTTTTTTTTTTCCCAATTTCACTTAAATGATTTTCCTGTCACTAGCACTATTTTCCTGTGCAAAATATCTTTAAAAATGCTGGGCCCAAATACACTATGAGGAACATAACAGCATTCCAGGCAGTTTTTATCCATCTCATGGCTTATTCTCTTTTTAGCTTTGGGTAAATTCAGGCTAACCACCAAATACAGAAGTAAACAATAAGCACTAAAAGAGAAGGAGAGGGAAACAATGGAAGCAGAAATGAACAATTGAAACAAGGAGGAAACAAGGAAATAAGACCAAAGTCTTTGTTTCTTTATATCCCACCTCCTTTCTGCCCAGGCTTTCATTTCTTTGCTACATCTCGACTGTTCAGCTGCATCATCACAAACTCCACTGGTCAGTTGCATCAATGGAGACATGATCAGAAGCTCTCCAGTGCAGTAGCATGGTGTTCAGAAGCCAGAAGTAACTTATGAAATTAGCTGTCAGAGCTCTTCTAAGCATAAGGAAGTCTCTTTTTATTAGCTATTCTACAAGGGGTTTTTAAATTATTTAGTGAATGTAAATGTTAAAAATATATGAAACCATTTATAATGGGCTAAACAAGCATAAATTAGTTTGTAAAGAAGCAGTTTTGGAGGAAGTAATTTTCCCAAATGAAGATTTTGGGGGATTCTTTTCCATATTGAAATCACTATCATTGGTGTTCACTTACTGCATCTGAAACCAACAGCACTATCTCCACGTGCTAATTATCCCGTTAATGAGCACATCAACATGGTACAAACCTCCTAATGTAAAATTCCAAACTTGACAAACATGTCAGTGCACTTTATACCTTAACAAACTATAAAGCCTACCCAACTCTATAGAAATGCAATTAAATGATCTGGAGTGTCGGAGGGTCATACCTAGAAAAGCAGATGGTGAAACTGTGCCATTACTCCGCGACACCATGACACTAATCCCAGTCTCAACAAATGGGACGGAAAAGTCAACCACTTCGGAGCGCTCTTCATTAATGGTGAGAGACCCCACAGCCATCACTGCACGCTGATATACCACCTGAGCCACAAAGAGAAGACACCGCCAATATTACTTAGTAGAGAATACCTCATTTCTCCAAAAGAATTAAAACCAAACATCGCTAAGTTCTTACTTAAGAGCTCTTTTACCTAACAGAACTTACTTCACCAATCATTCCATTCCACACATTATTGACTTTTTTGCCATGTTTCCCGTTAGTCACCAAGTACAGGTCATACGTGAACTTGACAGTTTTAGACAACTTCTTCAAGATATCAATGCAGAACCCTTTGCAGCACTTCTTTACGTTGGTCCCCTCGTTAGTTTTGTTGCTGTCAACAGAGAAGAGAGACATAAACATTTCTTCTGGGAAAAACAAAACCACCACAACAGCAAGATTCACATACTGTGAAACAACGTTTTGTCACACTTGTGGGTGATCATGTTTTTCTGAATTGATGGAGAAACAATCCACAGGATGCTTTATATGGTGTCTGTAGCTCTTACTAAGCACAATGCAGTTGCTTGGCAAGAGGTAAACAGAAGATAGCGTCAACCTTGTATGACATGCCTTATGCTGCAGCATCCAGCCTACTGCACTTTATTTCTCCATCAAGACACAGTCTCCTCTTGCTAATCTCTCTTTAGGCTTAGATTAAACATTTATTTACTACTTTTACTCTCAAGACACAAGACTGCATGTCATTTAGTAATTAGAGAACTCCTCAACACGCCAGCTGTATAAAGGCACAGCAGTTCACTGTGATGAAAACGGATGCTGCACCTTTCTCCGCACTTTGAGAAGGTGAATTTCAGGCCACCTTTGATTGCAAAGTGGAGGACTTTCCCTTTATTTTTTTTCTGAAATGCTCATTTCATGACCTCTAGAACTTTCCAGTATAAGAATCTTCAGAAGCCAATGCAACAGTTTATAGGCTTTGAAAGAACTGAAAATTGAAATAAAAATAGTTTAGAACTTGACTAAGTACAGCTATGTGAAAAAAAAAATGTTTCTCTGGACTTAGGAAGTATGTGCACTATCAGTTAGCAGTCTCTGGAAATCTTCCAAAACATGCATTATATCCCCTAATATCTGCTCAGTAAAAAAATGTTATTATTAGTGAGGGTGGTGAGGCAGTGGCCCAGGTTGCCCAGAGAAGCTGTGGATGCCCCATCCCTGGAGGGGTTCAAGGCCAGGCTGGATGAGGCTTTGAGCAACCTGGGCTGGTGGGAGGTGTCCCTGCCCATGGCGGTGGCATTGGAACTCTATGATCTTTGAGGTCCTTTCCAGCCCAAACCATTCTATGATTCTGTGATTCTTCTCAGTTCATAAATACTTTAACTGAAGCACAGAACAGGTGAAACAACACTGATAAATGCACAATGAGAAATTTTCCACTGGTGTCTAATGACTAGTCCAATGTTATAGAGCAATCAAAGGAGGGCACTTCTCTCTAGACTGTATGTCACAATAGTATTTTATGCTGGAGTAGTTTATCCTGCACCAAACTTCAGCATAAACATACATTTTTATCAGGAGACGTTCTGAAATTGTGAAAGCCTAATTAAAACAGGCATATTTCAACATAACCGGAAACAATCCAAAGAGAACTCATTAAAACAATCCATTTTAGAATGCAATCCTCTTTCATGTGACTGAAAAGGGCTAATTCTAGTTGACTTTGAATTTTCTACAATCTCACTATCTTGTTAATTCAATGTGACTTACATGTATATAACCAGAACCTTCCAACTTATTAAAAAGGAAGATGTGCAAACAAAAGCATACTGTGTGGGAAAGAAAATGAAATACAGAAGGAAAAGTGAAGATAGGAAGCAAGAGGAAAAGAACATCAAAGCATCAGAACACAATTATACAGTGAAAGAAGCAAGGGAAATAATTAATGTAAAAATAGGGGAATATATTTTGCACTCAAAAAAATATAGGAATGCTGTGTATTTACTTACTTAATTTTGACAAATTTACGACATGGCACTGTGTTTTTTTGGCAACTTTCCATCAAAGGATCCACATCCTCAACTATGACAAAGGGAGCCTCCTCCAGGGTGACAATGCTCAAATGGTTATCGTCTGGGTCGCTGTCTGCGAAAGAGCTGTACCTTGGCCAGACAGAGTACTTCAGGCTCAGCGAGTTGTTCTCCCATTTCCCCACCTGAAACGCCAAGATATACAGGCTGCTGAGAGCTGCTTGCTTGTTTTTGACAAATGAGATCCAATATTAAATGTGCTGGGATATAGGCACAGGAAATTACATTGCAAGGACAGTTGTCTTGTGGTTTTGTTATCAAAATTACTTTAGAACTTTTTAGTAACTGCACGAAGTGAGAAAAGGCACTGTGGTAAAGACAAATAAGGTAACGTTATTTGAAGAGATAACAGCTTTATAAAGACTGGATGACTTCAGTTAACATTATCGGCCACCCGGCTGTAGCTGCACTGAAACTGGACATGTGTCATTCCCATTTGAGCCAGAACAGCAACCAGATTCTCCCTTTGCAATCAGGACCAATGTGCAGTAATAAGAAAACAGTTCTCAAAAAAGCAAGAAAAAAAAATAAAAAGAAAACTAACCACCCCCCACATACATATCAGACTGATAACCAAGTATCATATAATTTCTGTATCTTCTCAAAAGGGAAGGCTCTTCTGTTCTTATAGTTTGAAAAGCCATTGTGAAAGCCTTTACCTAGGGTTCTCTCACACTTCAGCCAGGCCAAACCACATTTTTAGTAAACACATGTTCAGTTGTGCATGATTTAGTTCTTATTAAAAATAACATATTTTAATCTGCTTTAGTTAATGTCAACTGTTGGGGCAGTTTAAGAAAGCCTACTGTACTTTATACTAAATAGACAATTTTAATATTATAAACTATCTCTTCTAAATGAACCAACATGTTTTCCCACTTCCAGAACACCAGAACGGGGCATATGATTTAAATATTTTGAAAACTCTAGCATTTTCTTCCTCACATTGTGTTCAACTACTTTGTATCCATAAATCTAATTGTGTGTTTATCCAAGTAGCAATGATAGATAATATAAATGAGCTAGCAATCCACAAAATTTATAACCTAATGAATTTTAATAATTCTTCAATTGCTTAAGCTAAACAAATTAGAACATAATCATGAGACTGCTAAAATATTTGTTTTGCAAGGAAATGGTGGGAATTAACAGTACAATGAGAGATTCCAATCCTAAAAAAAGAAATGTAAAAAAAAAATTTCATCTACCTTCTGTCTTCTAAAGACTTTAAGATGAATCACAAAATTCCTGAAGAACATGATTTATAGTCATTCCTACATAGGGAAGCGTATAAGCACATGTCCTTTGCAGTTTCCTTTCCATCCTTTTTATAAGCAAAGATGTTTTGCTGAACTTTAATGTAAGAGGCAGAAGTGCCAGATCTCTATAAATTTAAATTAAGAAATTCAAAATCTCTCAAGGGAATTAGTAATCCACATCTAAATCAATGGGAACTGCGCACAGGATTTATACTACGTACAGTCCTGGTATGAAATTTATCCAAAACATAATGGATGAAGCCTTTGTGAGAAAAACAATTTCATACACAGGGAAACAAATCTATTAAACTCTGTATGAGACAGTTACATTGCAAAAATAATTTAATTGTCCAGTTACGATATATAATCGCATTCACAGCAGAGTCAGTGCTGGTCTACGTTAGCTCACACAGCGTTGATTGTACCTATGCCCTAAGTACTCCGTGAAGCTGGCCATCTGGAACGGGACGAATTCCAGCCAACTCAGTACTTCAGTCAAACAGCAAATGTGCCAAGGACCACGATGAATTTCAGAAGTAGAAAATGTGTCCGACCGTCTGCCTGTTCCAACCAGCGAGAAGAAAAGAAACATGACTGAGGCTCAGTTGCATTTGTGTGTCCAGGACTACAGCCGCGGCAGCACCTGCCTTTCTAAACCACTCGCTGCAGTGTCCTGGGAGGAGGTAGCTCTGCCTGATCCTGAAGCACTTCCCCGTGCAAGCCGCCCTGCACTGGCATCGCTGCCACACGGACCAACAGCAACATGAGCTGCCCACAACAACAGGAGTTCCTCTAAGCCTAACAAAAATGTAATGACAGTTTTGATGCTGTTAAAAGAGGACTCATGATACTCTCATACTTCAGCTGGAGTAACTGCCAGTTTATTGTTCTAAAAAGGATATAACCTGTAATATAAATGGCTGAATTTGGGGAAATGCTAATTTCTTTTGTCAGTTGCATCAGTATTGAAGTGTTATGTGTAGAGTGAATCTCTAACATTAGGTAATTTTTTTTTTAATCTGTTGCATTCCATGGATTTATCTCAATATTCACTCCTCATAACCTTTTTAAAAATAAATAAAAATTAAGACCTTGCCTTGGGTCTTAGGGGCATCCCTGCTTCTCTGTCCAAAGAGGTCTACTGCTGTGGTCCCAGGGAGTCACAGTGACTTCACCTGGGCTTTACATGGTGCATGAATCACACGTGCATTGCAGGTCATCCCTGCTACCACCAGTACAATGAGTAACCCACAGGGTCAGAAAGCACAATGAGAAAAGTGTAAGAGAAACATATTAAAGTCATGAAGAATTGTAGAAAAGCAAAAGGCAAAAAACCCTCGCTGGGGGGCTAAGAACAGCAAATGAAGAAGGGCAGTCATCAGAAAGAGCCTGTAGGTCACTCCTTTTCTTTGGGAGATGTTTCTGTTGTATTTGCTTGTTCTGATTAATAAATGATTAACACAGGCATTGGGTCTGCTCTGCCACTGATGCTGGACTCACGAGTGAACAGTTCCCACATTTATTTGGTATCCGGATTTTAAAATAGCTATTACTGTTGAGGGTTACGTGTTGCACTCCTATCATTCTGGTACCATTTTGAATGATCGCTACACTTTTTCACTTATTTTAAGTGGAGGGTAAGAATTTAGTTTTATACAATTAAAGCATGCAGTCAAAATATGGTATTTTTATAATTGCATTAGAAGCCTTTTATCTTGTGCAGAAGTAATTATAGCATTGTTATTAAGAATATGAACGGTATTCATTATTTACACAATGCTCTGTATCTTCATATATTATTTAGTTTTTTGACATCCTTGTGCAATTGACAGTATCCCTTACTTACAAGGTGAAGGGTTGAAATGACACAGAAAAACTGTAGAAAAAGCAAAACTGAAACATGAGCAGGTTCCCATTGAAATAAAGAGAATTTGTGAAATTGCATCCATATGTAGGAGTCCTGCAGGATCGGTATTTGTGTCACTTATGGAAGTCAGATCTAGTATTAGATCTAGTTAATATCCATTCTGAATGCCTTTAAAACCTTCAAATGCTTAGAGAAAAAAACAACAGGTTATAACAACTACACATGCTCATTTTATTTCAGAACATTATAAAGAGGTTTGCTTATAAAGTGTAAGAGTGTGTGCAAACCCAAAAGTTGAGTCCTTATTCAACACTGACCAATAAAGCGGCTTCCCTAACATAACAAAGCAAAATATCTGAGTTTAAAAAGGTCATTATAAATGCTGTAGAATATGAAAAAGTTCAAATGTAAAATATGAAAAGTTCAGTTGCTGCTCTCAGCAGGAGACAACAGGGACATCTGGATAAACCATTTTACAGTGAAGTAGTTCACCAACCTGGACGGCTTCAATATTCAATCGCCTCCAGTGTTTTGCTGCACTCATTTTCAGAGTGTGCTACTTCACAATCGTTATAGCTACTGATGAAATGAACTAATTGTGTCATCCTCCAACCAAGTTCAAGCATCCAGATCTGAGGTAGAAGGGGTCTGTGTTTAAATTAGCCTGCTTACCTCTGCTAGTATCAGTATCCCTGATACAGATATTCTTTACGCAACATTTTAATGACAAATGATTTGAATGCTAGAACACATTAATTTGAAGGTTAAACAACAAACCTCCAAAACAGAACAGGAGCTCTACATACACTTAGCAGAGACCAGAAACAATTTTCATAGCCAGACTATCAAAGACTAACAGGTCCACAAAAATAAACCAGCGGTGAACTCACATGGAGGATAGAAACACTGTCTCTACTATAGAAATGTTATCACTGCAGTGAGGAATTACTATCTTATTCTTTCCATCTGCAGCCTAAAACTTTCTGCTGGTACTCGACCCATCTCAAGGGAATTCTTTGCCATCCAGAGGCTTTTCTTATCTCCTCAGTCAAGCCATCACTGCTTGGAAAAGGGTAGCCAGAGGACAACAGGGAGTTAACATACTGCACAGGCCTGCCAGGTTGCCAAAGTCGTATTTTGATAGGGTGGGAGATGGGTAGAAGAGAATTTTTCTTAAAATAATTTCCACTGTCCTAATTTCTTGAAAGGAAACAGTTCAGAAAGTGGGCTTTTTACTGTTCAAAACATAAACCCACCATCTGAAATATCTTCTAAAGAGAAAAAAGATGCTTTGATAAAGACATTGTACTTATAATTCTGGACTTGCTATCTAGAAATAAGTGCTAATTTATCAAAACATGTAGAAACAAATTTGAGGTGAAAGAATTTCAACTACTCTAATCTATTATTTTGTTTTGATTGGGTTACTGATTCACAGAATTTGAAATTTTAACTTTTTTTTCCTCTGAAACAGAATGTAAATATTTTTAAGATTTCAAAACTTTGTTTTGGTCAGGATAATCATTTCCGCAAGCTCCTGGAAGCAAGACTGCTGTCCCAGAGAACTTGGCTGAAAGCACAGCTCATTAACAGTGGGCAGCCAGAGCCAGGTTCCAACTGCCCGTGTATTCGAGTCAGTGTGGCAGGCCCAGCCACACTGAATTTAAAATGAAACTAATACAAGAGAAAACATTTAGACTTGGTGCAGCCACTCCCTAATGTCAGGAAATTTAGCTGTAGATCAATCAGGTCAGTTTGCTCCGTAATACCTGCATCCCTTTCCTCATCTACTCTTTGCCTCTTTCCTGGAAGATTATGAATATTTAAGATTCCTGTCAATCCCCATTTTGGTTTAACACCTGCAACCATGTGCTGTTACAAAATCTCATACGCTGAGGAATAACTTCCTTAGCACCTTGAGGTACATGTAGAACACGGGAAAAATATAGCTAGTTTTGTCAAATGCGTTAGGTAAAATCTCTTTTTCATTTAGGTAACATGACTTTTTTAGAATGACAACCATTTAATAGAGCATTAAATAAAGTACAGGAGGAACATTTGGACTCGCAGATTATGCAACCTGAAAGATGAAACTACTGAATAGTTCAAAGACAGGTCTGAAAATTTGATTTATGCTCCAACCTTAAACCCAATTAACTAACTACACTTAGTTACAGTCTGCAGCAAGTTGAGAAATGGAAAAGAGAATAGCACGCTTAGAGTGCAAAGAGCACAGAAGTGTGTCTAGAAAGAGAGCTCTCCTGCTTAGACTTCCTAAGAATCCAATTAACATTACGAGATTGCATTATATACAATGAAATATCTGTGTTGCTGGATTGAAAAATGTAAGGGGAAGGTAAAACTGCATTAAGGAAGATTTTAAAGTAATAAACACGGTGGTGTGCATTTATTTGTAAAACATTTTTTTAAAAGAAAATCCAAGCTGAGGATAATGCTCAAAAAATACAGACACGCTCCATTATGGAACGGTCAAAAACTGCATGCAGATACCTTTACCATGTGGAAATGACACAAAATATCCAGAGATTTATGATGAGTTTCTGCCATCTGTAGTTAGACCAATCACGCATGATGGGATCCCAGAGAAATAGAAATGTCCCTCACTTGAAAAATGGGCGACAGAATAATTTCAGGGAAAGATCCTGCCCCTATTTATAAAAAGCCTTACATAAGGCCAAAAGACCAGGACTATCACAAAGTGCATGATGGGATCCTAGAGAAACAGAAATGTCCCTCACTTGAAAAATGGGCAACAGAATAATTTCAGGGAAAGATCCTACCCCTAATTATAAAAAGCTTTACTTAAGGCCAAAAGACCAGGACTATCACAAAGAATATAGTTTCAATAGTGAATCAAACCCTTGATTTGCTATTGTAGGTGCAAAACTCACATATGGACTTGCAATGGTACATATACCACTGCATTTCTTTCGAACTTGCATATTCTTTCCTATTTTCTCCATCTTGATACGCAGTCCGGAATATTCCCTTTGGTTTGATCTCTACAGGATACAGGAAGGAAAGCAGAACATAGCTGAGAGCACGGAAGAGCTTGTTTGATGTCAGACTGAATTAGCAATCACAGGGTCCTCGTCTCACCCACCATTGTCTGAAGCACCTTACAAACTCACTGCATTACACACATGGTTTGACCACCTCATGCATACCTATTTATTGTTTGCAGGCTGCAGGTGAGGAGGGTGATAATGAAGTATTTGGTGTGGTTTTGTGTAACAACTAGACAAGTACAGCTAGCCTAGGACAGACACCCTGCAAAGTTGGGCACTGCTGCACCTCAGAGATCCCTCTCTCACTTCACCCTAAAGCAACCTCTAAATAATAGGAGGATGTTTGCAATAATCCTAAACACACACCTCACAGAGAAACAGAGCAAGGCCAGGCCCTGAGCAGGGAGAGAAAAGAGCAGAGTATGTTCTCCCTTGCATGCCAATGTTGGCACGAAAGAGTCTGCCATGCTGGCGTATCGCACAGAAAACAAACAAATAACTCGATCCTATCACCCTCTTCCCAGCAGATGGGAACTGTATGCAATACACAGTCATCATCCTTTTGTAAGAAAAAATGCTACACAACGCACTCCCAGGGCTACCCAACCAAATATTTGAAAAGAAAAAAATTTTCAGGGATGTTCTTTCTACATTAAACACACACAGATATTGCAAACATACTTTTTGAGCTGTCTCACTTTTGTGAAGAAAATAATGCTGAGCAAACGCAAAGTCTAACCCATCTTGCTTTATAGAAAGCCAATTTATTACTTTCATTTCATCACACTTTTCCACTTACAAGGAAGAGCTACTCTGGCAAGTTTTAAGTCAATAACTAGAAAGCATAAATTGAGTTTGTCAAGTTAGCAATAACAGGAAGCTGCAGAACACACCATAGCAGCAAAATCCTTCTTCCAGGAACAGCATTTGCTGCACACCTTCTGCTGCAAACCTTCATGTCGCTTTGTGTTTCTGAAGGTCTGTATTTCACAGTGACCGTCTAAATTTAAAAGAAAAAATATGATGCAGGCACTTCCATGTCTTATTAATAGGGAGTGGTTTACAGTCCTGGGCGGCTTGAAGACATCCATTTAAAGACCTTGAAGTTTTCAAAGATTGCTGCAAAATCTCATATGGGATATGCAAATGCACAGCTCTTCCCTTGTGGCTGCTCCTCACGCCGACAGGAAGGCACCAACACTGCGACCAGCCCAGCTCCAGGGAAAACACAGTACCCAGGGTGATCACAAACAAACAGGGGGAGAAGGAAAAGCTGCCCCCTCCTGTAGCCTCATTTTTCAATATGGAATTAGTAATTAGCACTCACCAAATCCTCAGTGGCTGGTATAGTTTTGGTACTGGGAAATGTCCCAGATAACTCTACGCAGCACAAGAGTTCAAACTCATGCCAGAGGAGCCATTTGATAAGTTGATTATGTCATTAGAAAGGAAGAGCTGAACAAACTGACAGCCCCTTCCTTCACTTCCCTGTGAGGGAACATTTTTGTCACCCTCTGCACTCAGTGAAGATCTTGCAACTCTCCAGCAGTGTCCAGATGTCTATGCCTTTACCTCCAGAGTGGAAGAGCTGCCCTGAAAGTCCTCCTCCACTTTAATCTCTGCTCTAATATCAGCTGTAAAGAACAGGAGCAAAGCCCCCTGCACCGCTCCTTCCCATGGCAGCTGCGATTCCTTTACAGCAGCAGACAGTAGGGAACCATCCTCCTTGGGAACAGGGGCTTTAGGAAATGCTGCATAATAATCGGTGCAATTCAAACAATTCAGTACAGTGTAGGTCACAGGAAAGGCCTTTAGGCTAAGTAAAAGCTCACTGATACAGAAACAATATGCAATCTTCACTCGACAGTAAGTGCCAGCATCGGCATATTTACAGGAAGCCTAAATACACTCAGCAACAAGGGAGGAACAAAGAGAATGACAGCCTAACAGATGTTAAAGAGCACGCTGCTTCTGCCATGGGCAAAGATGATATATCATGTTGGGCCGCAGAGCTACTGACAAAAGATACACCAGCAAATGGATGAGTAGGTCATGCCATTTCATCTGTTCCAGTTAGAATATGTGCATTTCTTCTCAACTTTTAGGGAATGTCTATCATGAGGCATCAGGATCCTTCAGCTGTCACAACCCCGGCTCAGAAATCAATGGAGAAACTACCCTGTACCCACCCAGGGACAGTGCTCTGACAAAAAGCTCTGTCAGAAATGTGACCGAGAGATTTTTCAGTTCTTGTCCAGGGAAGTTTCAGCTATACCATTAGATATGATAGCTGACTCTCCCCGGCTGCGTGCCGGTGGATGCTAGTAGCCAGATGGAGCTCTCTGTGAAGACCTTGGTTCATTTATTCCAGGCAGGAATTGCGCACCCTCTGCCCACTCGTTCCCCTTAGATACAAATGTGTACAACCTCACACAGAGCTTGTAAATCTGGCATATGCTAGTTAATGAGAGCAAAATCCAAGTTCTACATTAAATCCTGCTTTAATAGGAAGTTAAAGATGACTGGTTATGTTTAGAATAAACCCGGATGGAAGTAACGGTTCTTGCAGTGGCATTTAACCAGCAGTTGTGCCATCCAGCACGTGTTACTCTTGCTTCTTGTAAAAAAACATTGACTACAAAAATGTAAGACTTTTCTATCTCACAAATACTCCCAGAATGCATACCACCATGGCAATTTTATCTGTACTTATCTGGGAGCACCAGTGAAAATTGTTTTTACCCTGGAACTCACCTTTACACGTGACATACGCTCATCTTTAAATGCAATACAGTCCTCCCCACTCATATATATATTCTAGAAGATTATTTTAATGTTGGATTGATTGGTTTTATTTCCAAATGTAAAAAAAAAAAAACCCAACCAACCAACCAACCAAAAGACAGACTAACAGACTGCAAAGTTTGCATCTCAGTGAAGTTACTGGGCTGGGTGAGACCCCAGCTCACACCCCGCTGAGACAGGCTCAATGGGGGAGCTGCAGCTGGTGCTGCTGGACCTCTGAGAAGTTTCTTGGCACTAGCATACTGTTTCTGCAGTGCTTTGGTGATATTTGAGCAACACTGTTCACTCCAGCAGATTTACCAAGTTTCTCTGAAACAAGCACATTAAGCTTATCTTCTTAAGGATCTCCTGCCTGAGAAGAGCAGCCCCTCCGCCTGTCAAGATGAGCAGCATGAATATGAGTGTTCATGTCAGAACTCTGAGTAGCTGCTTTAGGATCTGCCAAAATATCTTGCTGGAAGCATGCTGAACATGCCCAAAAGTGATTTTCATACTTCAAACTATTATCATCCAACAGCTTTTTTCAGAATCAGATATGGGACAAATCCCTCAGTCAACCCCCTTTATACGTGAAGTTACCACTTCAAAGTTTTGATACCGAGTCATTTGCAAAGGAAAATGAACTTATTTTCCTAGGGGTAAGATGCATGCTCTTCAACCATGGTTGAATGGATTTTCTATAACCTCAAGCCCTGAGTCAAGTGTATCAATTTTGAGACCAAGGAAAAAATGCATTTAAGTAAAAGCAGATTATTATACTAAAACTGAATAAAATTGAGTTTTAATATTAAAGCTTGTATTTTCAGGAGAATACTGGGCAAAAAAAATCTTCACAAAAACCACAATTACTCTTTCCTACCTACATAATAAAGTAGCTACTCGCAATTTCTATGTACATTAGTTACGTTACAAGGATTAGCAGGCTGTTGCGTTGTCAGATTTTCACATGAGTAAATCATTTAATTAGATTCTAGGACTTGATGTCTTCCATATAGGATCGAGGATATTTGATAAGACTTCAGTAAAGCAATTCTGTGATATTCATTGCAATACGAATTGGAAGCAAAAGCATGCGCCTGTCTGGAAACTCAAAGCAGGAAATGTTAGATCTCAGATGAGCAGCTTTGACAGTTTTGAAATTGAGCAAAACAGCACAAGGAGAAAGAAACAAGGAGAAAGAAATTGGCTTAGAGATACGGGGTGAGAAATGCAACTTGGAAAGAATGTCGAGACAACACTAGAGAGATGTTCAAATAAACCAGGGGGTGGGCAAGCGCCTTCTCATGACTCTAAGTCAGAGGAACTGTCCTATTATTTCTGAAGCGTACAGTGATGCTCCGCTGATACACACGTGGGATGCTCCGAGATAGCCAAGAGCTACAGCCAGCGTACCAGGATAATTGATTACTCAGTTTATTTGTCTTCATCTACAGCTGCAGCAATCAGCTTGTGGTCGAAAGAATAATTCTGGTGGTGACAGCCTGTTCCTGGCCTCGTTTCACTTCTCCCCTCTGACACAATTAAACCTGGCCCCCTTCCCAAAGTCCTACGAGAGAGGAACAGATGCACAGGCTGCAGCTAGGGGCAGGAGCCTCTCCCAAAGTCACTTGCCTGGCCTGGCACCAAGAGGGCTCTAAAGAAAAGGGGCAGCGAGAAGCAGATGCATATATTTTTGCAGGGGCAGAAGCCTCCCTTCAGTCACTCTTTTTTTTTCCTCCTAGAAGCCCCTCAAACACAGCAACGAGCAGGAAGGGATTTACCAGATGGAAAACCATGGACAGACAAGGGAAGCGCCAGCCTGCAGAGAGCCCCACAGCCCAGCGCAGCGGGTGGGGTGTGCGCTGCTGTACAACGTGCGTGGTAGATACAGCAAAACCTGCACCAGATCTTCCATCCTCTCATAGGGGAGACACTTGAAGGTTAAGACAGGCTCAAGCTATTTCTTGGAAATAATGTCGGTTCATATATCCAACAATTCTTTGCTGTTAGTTCATTTTTCAAAGCTATCAAACCTATCTCACCTTGTCCTTTCAATGATCTCTTTAGAGAAGTTTCAAGGTACAAAATGTATGAAATTATTCTACCATAATCATTGGTGGCTCTCCCTCTAACGATCTGCTCACTTTGGTGTCTCATACTAATATTCACCATGTAGTATAATAATTTTTCCAGAACATTATATATGATATGCAGACTACTGAAGATTTTTAAAACAGGGTAAGAAATTTTCATAATGGTTACTGAGCAAAAGATTCCTCCAAAGATTCAGATTGACACATTTGGATAGGATTAAATTTATCCAGAGAATTAAATTTGCATCAAATGAAGATCAAGAAGCATATAGCATAATCTCTGTGGTTTTGTATAACTAGTGTATTTACTGAGATGTCCTTCAGTAATTCTTACTTGTCATTATTACTCAATATCATGGAGAGTCCTGCAGTCTGATAAATTGGAATTGTGAGTTGATTTTATGGGAGCCTAAAACTATAAGAAAAACTGTTCACAGACTTCAGCAGCAATTTAGATATGCAGGATCATGCCTTATAAATTTAAAATGGGTGGATGACACAGCTGTATTTTTTCTTATGCTCTCAAATGGCAATCAGTTGCTAAGACCCCCTGTTTTTAAACGAGGCCACAGCCTACAGAACTCAGAGTGGAAACAATCACAGGTTGAGGTGGGAGGCTTTTTAAAAAAAAGCTCACAATAAACTTTTCCTTTTATTACACGCATATATGATTTACCCTGATAGTAAGACGTAGAGGTTTTTAGAAAAGTTGGCAGCTGAACCTGGTCTCAGCAAATTCATTTTCAACAGGGAAGGTCTAGAGGATCAGCCCCAAGGTATGTTCAGATTCTAGGTCACTGCACTCTGTCCCTTTACTAGGTATCTAATAAAATAATATTATTTACTCTTCACAGTAAAACACAGAACACAAGTCAAGATTCTGAATTTCTTAGGCAAATATTGTAGGGATTATCCTCCGATTCAACAGGAATTTTACAGTTTACAAAAAAAACCAAAACACTTTTACTCCAAAGATCTGTCAAAGAATATAAAACCAAGCAAATAAAAGGACTGGAGATGTCAAGATACACAAATCCATCTAAATTTAGGTAGTTAAGGCCCAAGTTTCAGGAGATTTTTCAGTCATCTATTTTATTTTACTAAATTATACGGAGAAATGCTAAGTGCATTTCACAGAAACGTTCTGAAATCCATGTGGCCTATCTTCACCGAAATGCTGCTTTCCTGTCAAAACTCCTTAGGCCTACTCAGAATAAGGTAAACTTCTCTTTTCCGCACTGTTGTGACACGCCTGCTACAGCAGAAGATCATCACTGACACCCGTGACGCTAACCTGCCTACCTGCTGTTCGCAGGGATCCGCTAAGCCCCCCTGCCAGCTCCCGCGTGTCCCCCCAGCAGCGCTCACCTTTTCCCACTCCCGGTCGTTGTTCAGCACGATCACCACCAGCCTGGGGTGTGCCTGGTAACCGTCTGCGGTGAAGGACAGATCTTTACCTTCCCAAGTCACATTCATCATAAACCTGGAAGGCAAGGAAAAAAAGTTCATTAAAAACTTAATGAGCTGTCCAGCGGTTAACGAGTGAGATAGTTCAGCCGTCAGAACCGCTGATGTAACACACGCACCAAATCCCAGGGACGCTGTGACAAGCCCGTCTGCAGCGTGGGAGTCTGAGCATTTCAAGGCAGTCCTTGCAGAAGACAAAGCAAAATACTGTTCACCCACGATTTTTAATGCAGACACCATTTTTAAAGCAGCTTCCACATTCCGCGTAACCTGTAGGCTCCATGAACAATCTTTCTGGCACTTTGCGCAACCTCAACATTTTTTCAGGACCATTTTAAACATGTCCACGTCAGCTCCGTATGTAACATTACCCTGTTGTCTCAGCAGAGAATACTCATAGGCAAGTGCCTCTACCTGGCTTCACCTGATTAGCCATCCGAGAGTCCCGTCAGTCCTTCCCGACACTATGGCTACACACAGAGTCTTTGTGACACTTGGATAAATTCCACTAATGTCTTCAGCCAAAACCAGACATGAAAACATTAAAAGGGTTGATAGTATTTCAGTTCAGTACTTTCAAAAAGAAAAAAAAGATATATGTTTTAACCTTGTTTGTATTTAGGTTAATTTTCAATGGTTTTCAGAAGACATATAGAAATTAATTAGCACTTTGAACAGAAAAAAACATTAGAGGGACTCAGAATAAAATGAACAGGAAGGAGGAAGATTTTTTAATTTTTGTTGAAAATGCTGGTTCAATCCCAAATTACCTGCCTTTAGACTTACCACTTTGGGCACTGAATTCATAAAACTGTTTCTTTACCACAGGATCTTTGTCCAGCTATAAAGGGGAAGACTTATTCAACTGAAAATTTTGTACAAATTTATGTCAACAGAAGGAAATGACTCAGTGCTCCAGCAAGAGTTACCACTCCTAAGACGTGCCACAGCGTTCGCCGTTCTCCCGCATTGCCATGCTAGCCTGCATGTTCTAAGGACAGAACACTACTTCTTATAAGTGATCCTGCCACTAGCAATAATTACCTCATCTCTGCCGAGGCACTGCTCTGACCTGGACTGTGCCACCGAGGGACTCTTATGAACTCTGAAGAAGGACAGTGCAGGTGGCTCCACAAACACCAGCCAGACGCCAGAACCACTCGGCCGCCGGCTACTGCAGTGGAGCTGATCTGCCCTGGGGCAGGGATCTTGGTACTCTGCTCATCACCCTAGAGACATCCGCCAGCTCTGCAGAGTCCTATAGCTTTTCTAGCCATAGATTTGCCCCTGAAGGTCTTAAATTTCTTATTGAGCTTATATTGGTTCTAATATAGTCTACCTAGTTTTTCCATTTCTTGATTAGTAGGTCTAGTTTTTAATTTCTATACTGCTGCTTTCCATTCATCATTGAACCATGTACCCTCCTTTCCAAAGCACTGTCCTTTTGTTGATTCAGATGTGCAGGCATTCTGATCATCTAACAAACTTGACTTTCCTCAAGAAGAATTTTGTCTCAAAATTTTCCACAGGTTTATAACATAAATCCATATTTATGTCATCTAACAAACTTGACTTTCCTCATGAAGAATTTTGTCTCAAAATTTTCACAGGTTTATAACATAAATCCATATTTATAGTTGGTCCAGTTCCACACAGCTTCAGTGTTTCTCCGTGAGAGCAGATTGTTTCCACCGCTCCAGGGTCAGACAGTGATGAGAAATTGCAGTTTTTATTTAAATTTGGTCCAGTTCCACACAGCTTCTGTGTTTCTCCATGAGAGCAGATTGTTTCCACTGCTCCAGGGTCAGACAGAGTGATGAGAAATTGCAGTTTTTATTTAAAGCACAAATACAGGGAACTGACTGCTAAGAGTCTGAACTACCACAGCACACAGGTCAAGCTCCCCAGACTGTGATATTGCAAAAATCTATTATTTTATACATTGTCTGAAATTCCCTCACCTAAGACAATCAGGCAAGAAAGGGAGAAGAATAAGAGGCTGGTATTGGAATTGATGTTCTTTGTTCATATTGAAAAATATCAAAACTCCAGATTGTCAGTGTGAGCCTGACAGGGCTATCCCGTGGGCGGGAGGTAAAACTGGAATTCAAAATCATGGGGAACCCATGGCACTCCAGAAGTTACTGTGCTCTCCAACCCATGCGCATGGTCTGAAGTTAATTGCACTGAATGGCACTGAATTCTCAGTGTATTTCACTGAATGAAATTCAGTTCGAGCTTTGCCAAGGTGCTCTCCTTCTGGAATTCAGCTCAACACCAACATCATTCCATCCCTTCAGACAGATGTGTTTTGAAGGGTGTTATCGTTACTCTAACTATTCTTCATACACTGCTTTGTAATGTTTTCCACACAAGAAACTGCATTTTCTCCACGTTCAAAGGAGAAGGCTTAGTATTGACATAGCTGCCTGAAAATCCCAACAGCAGAACCACAGTAAATAGAAGCATATAGATCCAGCAGAAATAATGGTGTTGTGTCATAACACTTAATAATTAAATGTGGACTGCCCTAAACAGCCATATTAACATCATTCAGCACTGGTTTGACAGCAATTTGTAAATCCACCCATCATAATAACTCATATTTTGTGACAGACTTTTGTTGCAAAAATTTTCTTCTTGGCTTTTCAGTTGAACTGATTTCCCATGTATTACATTTTTCACCCAGCACTGAAAGAGCTTGCTTGGGAATAAAAACCCACCAGACAGAATTTGCTTGTGCATACATGTAAGAAACTGGCATAACATTTGCCCATTGATGAAAATCCAATGCACTGTGACCCCAGAAATAAAATGCCCAGGAAGCCACTGCAAGGGGAAAACGAGGACATACTGTGAAAACACGCGCTACTTGTATTCATGCTTCTGCACCCTCCCTCACAGGTTCCCTCCCAATTCAAACATGTGAATACCTCCCCCCCCCAAATGAACACATGGTCTTACAGGGCCAGGAAGGAATCACCTCATTCCAATAAAGCAGAAAGCCGAGCTTTGTATCTCCTCCTAAGGGCTGTACTGGAGGCACGCATGCTGGACAACATCAGGCTTTTGTGTCCAGTTGGGTTTTTAATGACATAGCCCTTGGTGATGATACTGGAGTTGAACCCTTCTTTTGTGTAGTTTGGTAGGATCACTACCCCAGATTTCAAACACCAGTCATCATGTTTTGGGATTGATATGCAAAAGCCCTAGCCTAGAAGCTAGTCAGGGACCATCACAAGATGCAGTGCTGTAGCTGCAGCCATGCTCAAGTGCTCCAAGAAGATGAACCACAAATCTAAAATGAACAACTGAACTCAGCATGTATCTTTAAACCGTGTGGATTTAGTAGCCATTTAGAAGTGAAACACTTTTTACCAGTCATAAAAAGTTCCTAATCTATAAAGGTGTCTTAAAATTGTATTGTCTGAGTCATATACAAAGGTATCAGCGAGTGATGCAGACTGAGCTACCCCAGTTTCTCAAACTGCAGCAGTAAAAAAAGAACTTCAAAGAGATTCTTGTTTTCCCAAGCACACTCTTCTGTACAAAATTCATCAACTGCCTGTGTTCTGCAGAAACCAATGCCTAAAATCTACATTCCTTTTTGAATTGTCATTTTTCCTCCACAAAGGACAGAAGTCCTGCTCTGCTTTTACTGGCCAAGATCCTAAGCTGCTTGTCTCTATGAAAAACAACTGTGTGCTTTTCTGTTCCTGGTTAGGAAGAGCAAGGAAAAGAAAGTATTTGTGTTATGTTATTCTCACAGAGTTTTAAGCCCAAGAGTAATTCGGTGCAAGATGTCTTTGTTTTCTGAATTGGTCAAAACATATTTCTGAAGTAGTTTTGGAATTGCATATTCCTGTTCTTAGCTAAATGAGGTGCTTGATTACTCAGGATTGTTACTTCAAGGGGGCAATTCAGCATAGACCTTAGATCAGCAGTTAATCTGCTTTCATACCTCATTAATGCTATAACCTTTGCAAAGACATGATGGCAGGAGGCCTTGTGATAATATTATGACATTGAAGTCTTAATTAACTTTTGCAAACTCAAGTTTGTAAGATTCCCCGGGTGATACATGCATGAAAAATGCGATCTTCAGGGCAGAGGTTAAGCTAATCTCACACTGAATCCAAACTACTTTTTATCATGGGATGAACCAAGCCTGTATGATACATTTCAAACATGTTTAAATATTTATACAATTCTTTTTTCTTGTCACCTTCCCCAACAAAACTGAGTAGTGTTGAAACACCACAGCAGAACCCTGTTCCCGTTGTATTTACAGCAAGCCTTTGAAGCACAAAGGTTACAAACTGCTTCTCAAGGTTTCCAACTTAAGTTTTATAGACTCAGAAAGATCAAGTAATTCAGATAAAGCTTCAGATTAATGCCAAAACTATGCAATATTTATCCAAGACAAAATTCTGACTCTACCCAGTAAGATAGAACACATTTGAATCACCTGGGGTTTCCTACGCTGTAAATATTATATCACTACTTCATTGACTCCAATTTCCATTAATGAATGGGGGAAGACTGCCAAAAGGATCAGACCTCAGATATAAGAAGACCATTTGCAAGGGTACAATATTGCTCAAATAGAAGCACCTTTCCGGACAGGCTCTTTACAGAAGACATGGACCCATAAGGTGTTCAGTAAGGATTTCCTACAGTGCGTGAAACCAGTTGAAAACCCCAGCAAAGCCATGACAACTCCTGGAGCAGAATCTTTGAGACATTCTTCTTGTGTTATACATCAGCAAACATGTTTGAAAGCTATGGGATTTCTTTTGATGTTTACCACATACACTCATACACATATATGCAAGATACGCACGTGTTCCCCTAATAGATGCAAGGACTTGAGAGCAAACTCAAAGCGGTCTAGTGGATTCTGTGGTGGGCAATTTTTCAGGGAAAAAACCAAAACAAACCCAAAAACAAACCAAAAACCCATGTAAATCATACAGAACACTTTGTCTCAAACAAAGACCAATCCTAGCCCCAGCTTCATAAACTTCTCTGGGCAATGTAAGCAAACAAACAGTGACAGAATGAAAGCACAGCATTGCACAGGAGAGCAATCCTGCGAAACCGCAGCCGGTGTGATGCTGCCCCTGGAACGGCAGCAGTGCGGGTGCTCAGGGAAGTCCCCCCCCGGCAGCACCCTCCACGTGCCCTGTCTCTGGGATGGCAGGCAGAATTCTCCCCAATATTCACATCCTCAGGATGGGCACTCTCATGCCCACCCACCCGTGTCCCAGAAGACCCTCCAGCATGACTTTACTGTTTATTTCTCCCTCAGAGCAAGCTGAGCTCACTCCTGATCACGCGTGAAGCGCGGTGAGCCAAGAGCCTCAGCCCGCCTTCCTCCTTCTCAGGGGAACTTGTGCCACCGGCAACAGCACAAAAACCAGTCCCCGAACCAGCCGCCTTCTCCGGGGGAGAGCCAAGCTGAGGAAAAACCCTGGCTAGAAGGCAAAGGAAATGAAGATTTTTGAGATTCATGGGGCTAGAAATAAGTCAAAAATCTGGAATACAATCTGGCACCATCCCTCAAAAGCCCTACTGTAGAGACGGATAAAACTAGTCTATGCCTTGGAGCAGCTGCACTCTGCGCTTGCTGAGGCCAGACGGGTCTACTTGGGCTTAAAATAAAACTGAAACACTCTTCTAGAAAGACGCAAGGATCACAGCATTAAAAAGATGTCACACATAAGAAAATGCTTCTACAAATGTGTAAAAATTCAGGGCATCTAGAAAAGACCTGGATTTTAAAAGTCAGCAATTGTGCACATGTGCATACGCAGACCCAGGAAGTCTTTGGAGTAATGCAATAACTTAAAAACTTTTTAAATTAATCAATTCCTTAAAAATAAATACAATGTAGTTGTGATAACTATTATACCCATGACAGAAAAAAGCTCTCACCAAAACAAATACAGTAAAAAAATTCCCTCTTCTCCCCCCCAAGCTGTTTGTTTTGATGTCTTCTCCATTTTTCTCTATGTCATGTTTATTTTCTTTCCATCTATCCACTGAAATATGAATGTGAAACTGTCTATGTGAGGATCAAGTTGTGTAACTGAGCACAATTAGTAACAACAGCTGCTTTTCCTACAGAAAGGATCCTTTGATTTCTCCCCTGCCAAGGCTTAAGCCTTTCTTCTCCACTAACCTTATTTCATACCATTACAGCACCTAGCAATAAATAAATTGCTCAACTGATGGCTGTGGGGGAAATGTGTTGTATTCCCAGGGTCACCTTTAAAACTTTCACTCTGGCAGGTGCAAGTGATTGCAGGAGAAACTGCTCTGAGCTCCAGTCCAGCAAAGCACCAGGGGCACCCCGGGGTGCCCGGGTGGGCGGTGGGGCGCAGGCAGAGAGCCAGCTGGGGCTGTAGGATGGAGGGGCTGCACATCGTATGGGAATTATAGCGTTAGAAACCAAACGGTGGAGCAAACATCCCACGGTTTTAAAAGCAAGTTTAGAGACGGGAAGCGCAGACTCTCTCAGATGCCCTTTTTTGGTTGCTCTGATATTTGCACCTTCCTTTTTTGTTTTCTAATGATAATTTCATACAGATTCAGACTTTTAAGAGGAGAAATCCAGGACTTGGCAGGCTCAGGAACAGAGCCAGCTCTGGGATAATTAGTGTTAAATCCACCCAGCATCCAGCTCCCAAACAGATCACTGGCTGGGAAAAATATAATGGGCAAGGCAGAGGCATTAATGAAAATATATCCCTCCTAAGCTACCTCCAAAGAAGAGAACTTACTTACTAGACCTGTAAAATAAAGCACGTGGGCTGACAGCTGCAGGGAGCAGAAAGCCCACAGGACTCCTCACTGCACAAGCTCAGACCCACTTTCCTGCCCTCATCCTGCAGCCCAGATCAGATAATCAAATAATAATAAATAATAAATTCCTCAGGTGCCATCACTGGGGCTCTCACTTTTTATTTATTGCTGTCTTCACCGTGAGGCAGTGTTTCAAATCTGTGACAACCCCAAGCAATGAAGAGAAAGAGCAGAGAGTTAGGGAAAAACAGGTTTCATAAAAGAAATTCTCCCCCTCCTCGGGCTCTCATTTTTTATTTATTGCCGTCTTCACCGTGGGGCAGTTTCAAATCTGTGACAACCCCAAGCAATGAAGAGAAAGAGCAGAGAGTTAGGGAAACACAGGTTTCATAAAAGAAATTCTCCCCCTCCTCTCCCAAAGAAGGAATTTCCCAACTGAGATTTAAAACAGATGAAAAGCCTCACAACCAACATGCCATCTGATGATATTTCTCTTTCCTTCAAACAGTATGAACCAACCATCTTCATAATCCAGACAGCCAGGCTGTCTGGGCTTGGCATTCCCCCAGCATCATACCTAAAAAAGCAGGAGTGAATCCAAATTTTGTCTTTTCTTCTTTATCTTGTTGAGGCTCTGAACTGCTGAACTTCCTTACTATGATTCTACTGTGAAATTTCAAAGATGCTTATCAATAGAAACCCCAAGACTAACTATTTATCCTTAAGGAGCAGATTTCCTAAAAAATCTATAAAATTAAATCAAGAAATGCTGAATGTAGAATACATAACATGAGGTCTGAAGTACATATAGAAATAGGAATAGGTCTGAAATAGATCACTATTAAAAAGTTTGAAGCTTTCTTTAAAGACCATTTTTATATCTTAGGCTATGTATTATTTTATTTTCTAAATTCAAATCCTTCACAGTAATGCAAAGAGCTTCTTCTTCCTCTTTGTGCCTCCTCCACTTCCCCCAGCCCCTAGATCTCCTGAATATAACTCTGCAATGATACCCTGCTTTGGAGCTGTATCGCCCTAGGCCTTGAGCCAGCACAGATGAATAAAATTTTGGGAACAATATGCTCAGTGACTGTGAAAAAGGAATGGCATGCCAACGACTTGTACCTCCTGCCAGCTGCTCCGTAAAGCATTAGTTGCCACTAGGTCTGGAAAAGTCATTTTGCCCCAATTCTGCCAGACAAGCCACAAAACACTTTGGAAGGACTTCTGAAAGGGGGGCGAGGGGAGGGAGCACCATTAGAAAGGGGTCAGATGCCTAGGAGGGTGCTGCAGAGACCAGAAGGTTTAGCGTTGGTCGTTATTAGGAATAACACTTCATAAAAAGCACTAATTTTGGTACAATTTGCTGCAGAAGCACCCCAAACTCTTCCCCGTGAACCTGCCTGGCTTCCTGCAGGGGACAGTGTCCACAGCAGCTCTGTCTCCAGGAACTTTCACTTATACTTTGAATTTCAAGACCCCCTTTCAGCCCTGAAGGCAGGCTCTGGTCAACCCCAGAACAGAGGCCATGCTTGTTTAATTTTTTTTTTTTTTTAATTATCAAAAAAGGGGGAAGTGTTCTAAAAGCCCCTAATCTGGTAACTGTTTGGTACTTTCTGCCTCCTGAACTGACCTAATCCGGGAGAAAATTCTGATACAGATTTTCTAAAATTTCTTGAGTAAACCAGCATCAGTAAACCAGCACCAGTAAACCAGTACCATGTCGTAATGTCTTGGGTGGAGTGTTTTCCTCCACAACCCCCCTATTGCTGGCAATAAAGTTTAGTTTTACTGACTAAAACATGGAACATGAATCACAGAATCACAGAATGTTAGAGATTGGAAGGGACCTCGAAAGATCATCTAGTCCAATCCCCCTGCCGGAGCAGGACACCTAGATCAGATCACACA
>NW_010100849.1:43794-47081 GCF_000699245.1 Pterocles gutturalis
GCAACTCTATGGAAAATGACCTTATACTATAGAAAAGGGCAATTACAGCACATGAATTAAAAGAAGTTCAAATATTTAGTTGCAACCATTTAAAATCTGCTCATCAGGAGTAAAGTAGACTTAGTGTATCCCTGTGTACCAATTGCTACAATGCTCTACAGCTGGGTCTCCTGCTCCGAAGGTATCCCCACACACACCGATCAGGCTAAGGAGGAACCTGCTCCTGAAAACATTTTTTCACATCTTGAGTATCTTTTCATGTCAACAGTTATAATTTCTTGTAATCCTGATCTGACATTCGTTGTTAACGTTTAATCCAGGACTGGCAGGGCGGTTCTCATTTGGAGATGTTTGCCTAAACATACTGTTCTCCCGAGAGATCTGCTGCTCCTCACATCCCTGTGGCCTCGGCGCTCTCGAAGGCTTGCGGCTTTGTTCATGCCTTCAGACATTTAGGTGCATCATCCTCCTTCGGGTTTGTTTCTGCAGAGCAGCATTTGCAGTAGCGAAGGAGAAAAATAAGCAAATAGAGCAGCGTGCGAAAACTGGGACTTCTTCAAGCTTCAAAGTTACCAAAAATGAAATACTGAATTGAAAATATACTCAAATTAGCTGTTTCCCTCCGCAACACATAACCAATGTACGTGGCTGCTGAAACTTGGGTTTACAGTCTCAAACTGTCACCCTGTGTACAAAGTACCCCTCTGAGCACACAGTGGCTCCAGTAAAACTGTGGTGGGGTCACACAACGGGAAAAACAAAATATGCTGGAGAGTCTTAGGTGAATGTAAATAACATTTGGGTTTTTTTGCACAGCAACTATGCTGCTAGTGAGAAAGCATTTTGCTTCATATGTAATTAGTTAAATAATGATGCATCTTCAATCATACAGTAAGGCAGATGATACTTATTTTTCCCAAGTCTTTTTACAAAACTGAAATGAACAAATCCTCTGTAAATTGGCTGTTGATCTGTATACAGGAAGAGATTAAACAGATCTTCTGGATTATTCATCAAACCATTGTTTCCATTCGATATCTGATTTTGCTCAAAAGAAAAAGAGGAAAATTTATCTGTCACTGCCAAAAGCCAGAATCAAAGTACTGAACTTGATGAATGAATATCAGGACTAGAAGGCAGCACAGCCCTGCCCTCTGATGAAGATGCTGTTTCGTGGCCACACTGTGAGCCAACAGCAGCACAACAGCCCGGACAGGACAGGGGACGGTGTGGCCGGCCAGGGATAGGCAGCAACAGCAGGAGCACATTTCAAAACACTGCCCCACTGAGGGCCCACGTTTTTAAAGCAGGGTGACTGAGGGCAGGATCAACAAATGCATTTGGACCCAGCCCTTCGGACCTCACACTGCTCCTGCTGCTTAGCTCGGTGATGATGAATAAAGGAAACCACGGTTGGGAAGGGTGTGAAGTGACAGCCGGCCCAGAGCAGGCTGGACAGCTTCCTAGCCCTGCACCTTCACTGCCAAAATAAGACAAGTCTCTAAATCCATATTATTCAGTTGTATTTGGAAACCGAACATAACTAAACATAAACACCACATGGGAAACTCCTGATTACCCATGGACAGACACGGCTTTTTGCTTTTCAGGATAATGACAACAGAGCAACAGCTTTGTCATCCCCATCCATCCCTGTACAGACCAGAGCGGCTGCAAACGTTGTTGTGAAATATATCTCCCAGGGTTGTGACTTCTATACACAAGTACTCTTCTAGACAAAGCAGAAGTATTTCTAGTCACAAAGCAGCATTACTTCCCACAACAACTAGCAGGATTATTTTGTTTTGCAGTTTGTTTGCTTACATGTTATCCTTTTTTGAGAGAGAGCAAGAATTTATTCAACTGATATTGTATTAATGAGCTGCTAATTCCATCTATCCCACTGCTCTTGTGCCAGTACTTTACACAATGGCATTTTTCTGTCTTGGGAAAATCTGTGTCTTATGCAGATGGGAAAAGATTATCTGAATCAAGATATATATATACACACACACAAATATATGGTTTTTAATGCATTGAAAATGAACCCTACCTTTTATTTTAAATCCTTTATTCATAGGGAAAAACTAGTTTTCCCATGTGTATCAGAAACAAACATTGGTCAAATAATTCCAAAAAGTAAAGCAAACCTGATTTTTTCTTGGTCTAGAAAGCCAATAAAAGCATCTTAAAACTGCAGTGACAGGGGAAGAACAAATTGTGTGTGTCAACACATATATATCTTCAAACCAATTTAATACTAAAAGGATTTGAGAAAGAGGGAGGAGGAGCTTTCACTTCATAGCTTTCATTACATAGAATTTCTTCATAAATGGAGATGAAAATCGCTATCTAGATGCAGGAAGTCACACATAAAGCATTACCAACCTCCATTTACAAGCAAATTAGCTATTACGGCATAGCCTTAGAAGACTGTACTGGATTTAAAGCTGAGTTAGATTGTCATTATAATAGATGGAGCGTAAAAATCCTCTTTTTTGCTCCATTCTTGAGCTTGGTTTTGCTCAACCATCAGCTTACAGAGCCTCTTTCCTGCTTTCCACAAGCTCTCTGCTCCTGAGCTCACAAGCAGCATCCCTTTGTGCAACCCCACTTCTCCAGTGTTGATTTCTAGCACAGACAGGGAGGCACAGGACAGCAGCCCCCAGGTCCATCAGCTGTTTACAATTACCTCAGCCCTTTCCATTGTGAGGATGCTCCACAATCCTTTGTTCAAGTTAGCTCCTTAATACAACACCATACCCATTTATCTTGTAGTTTAAAATACAAAGCTGCACTATCTGTGACCTGAAACTGTGGAGATTACATCTCAGAATACAACCCCAATTTAGGCATTGATTTGTCACGTAAGGAAGAAACCTACAACTTAGTGATGAGGATAAGACAGTACTATGTATGTGCGTAATTCACCTTGGCATGGAGAGACTGGTCAGCTCCCAGAGGTTACTTAGCACTGCTAAATGCTTGTATATACTTGCTTTTCTTGCAGATTATATGTGACAAGAATAGTCTTGGGGAGTCATTACATAAGAAGGACTATTTAAAATTTATTTATTTTAGTGTAATTCTGACATTTCTAAACTAAAACCAGCCTGTTTCTTGTTCTTTTATTGTTGGAAAAGCTCAAAGAATCTCTGGTATGGGTCATATATTCTACTTCATAGCTCAGTGTTTTGCATTGGACAGTGACTTTCTTAACCACATTGCAGTATATTACAACTTCTCCTATCAATAATTTCTATGTGCATCCTGCACTGCACACTGCA
>NW_010100849.1:47135-50671 GCF_000699245.1 Pterocles gutturalis
TTGGTTGGTTTACAGATTTAATGAAAAAAAAAAAAAAAAAAAAAAAAGATTGTTTGAAGAAAGACAACTTATGCTGAATATTGAATACCTAATTCAAGTCTGCACTGGTGTATTACCAGAACACTGGAGTAGGAGTCCTGTTCGAAACAGGTTCAAGTTTCTGTGACCCATCCAACTGAACTGCAGTGTTCTAAACACCAACACCTCTGAGGACAGAATACAACTTAACTTCACAGAAACTGGTGTTCAAATATTAATAGTGAACTTCTTTGTGCAGCTCCCACTGTTAAGGCACAGAAGTTGGTTAACGGGACGCCATTAGCTTTCACTTTTATCTGGCATGGTCAGCACATGCATTCAGCACCATATGAGGACCACACACAGGATGCAGGCAGGATGGCCACCCCGGCAGTGCCGTCCAGCTGCTCTGCCCTGACACGAGGGACCACGCGAGAGCTTTCCCAGAGCCATGGACTGGGGAGCCACCCCATTGCTGCCTCCTGTCACTCCCCAGCGGCAAACGGGGCAGCAGAAAAAGAATCACAGATTTTCTGCAACACTGCTGGCAAACGTGTAGTCTTAGAGGCAGGGGCTTAGGAACAGGAAAGGCGAGACCAAAGAAAAGTGGAAGCATCATACTAAAAGCAAGCCTCTCTAGGGAGAACTGTGCAGGTTGCTGAACTTTGGTCACACTGTTTATGAAATACATGTGCGATGTTAAAAATCCTTTTACTTGGCAGTATTTGGTTTAAGAGAGCTTCTGAAGAATGTTGTGCACTAAGACGCTGTTTTCATGGAAAACAACAACAGTTCCAGGACATCATATGGCCATCAACCCCTAATCTAAACATGCACATACATCTCAGAAGGTGAAAAATGTTCCACAATCTCCTATATGAAATCAGCACTGACTTTCCTTCTCGTGCCAGTTCCATTCTGCTTTTCAGTAGAAAGCCCTTCATCTGTAATATTTGGTCAGAGCAACTTTCATAAATACTGCTTAGTAGGCTCCATATGAGATATTGTAAAAAGCTATTGAAAAACATCCAACATTCCCTTTACTTTGTCTCACAAACCAGATAAAGAAATATATTACTGTGTGGCAGGTATTATGCAACATTTTGGATACATTTAGCAACATCAGGAGCACCACGTCTAAAAAAGGATAATTAAAAGGCCAAAACAAAAAAAAAAAAAAAAAAAAAAAAAAAGGGAGATCAAGGATCCCAATTTAAATCTTGTCAGTTTCCACATGACAAACTGTTTGAAGAAAATATCCATATTGATTTCGATTCATGTTTTGATTAATTTTTTACAACTATTCTAGTACAGGTGACAAAAATAAAATCCTCACAAGCAGAAGTGACAGATTTCAGTCATTAGGTGCTAAAAGCTGCCTAACTAATCAAATACGTCTATAATTTCAGGGCCACCTCTTTAATGCTGCAAAGCTCTTGTCTTCTAAAATATTACCACGTTCTGGCTGAGGCGAATGATTCAGGCACAGCCTCCAGAACATTTTGGCAATTTTACCTCATAATTAAAGTATACAACAGCATGATTTTATTAACTCAGCTTCATACCCTCCAAGACCAGTTTCTGTCATCTCCTACATCAGATCCAGAGCAGTATTTATTCTCCACGACACATAACATCATTTCCATGCGCACAGTTGTTGGTGTAGCAAGTTCTGTTGCATGTGCCCTTGAACATCTGAAAATCATTCCTTAAAAAGGGCGTGATGGGATTAACAGAAAACAATATTCTCCTTCAAGAAACAGATAACAGCAATAAAATGGAAAAATTACCAAGGTTATGCAAGGAAAACACCCCAAACCAACAAGCCTTACTTGTGCAAGGTGTGAGATGGCCGGTCATTTTTCTCCAGTTGTCCATAGCAGCTAGTTTTGGCTTCAGGAATGAAGGAGTATTTTTCCAGCATGGCTGATGCAGCAGTGGCAATAATCCCAAGGCCATCCCGAACCCGAGCTTCTAAACTGTAGTCCCATTCATCATACGATGCTGAAATTAGTCCTGAAGGAAACTCCTTGGGAGTGATTTCTGTGTTACCACTAACCAGGCTGGGAACTATCCAAAAGAAATCATAGCCAGTAAGGCCCAGGGAACGAGCCTCATCCAGGATGTACACAGCTTCATCCTTGGAACAATACAGCAGGATGACGGATGAATGAATTTTCTTCAGCTGAATTTGGGTCTTGGCATCTCCAAAGGCTGTATCGAGTATGATGACATTCTGCATGTCCCAGCCCACAAAACTATTTTCCACTGTGGTCTTAATGACATTGATGAAGTCTCGATATCCAGGGAAGGTGGTGGTCACCAGAGAAAACACGTGCCAATCATAATCCTGCATGATCTTCAGCATGACGATGGCTTCTTGCTGGATGGAAGCCCCAAACTGGAAGAATGTGGACATCACATCCTAGAATACCAAACACAGTGAAAGATTACTACTTTTGTACAAATCTGAAGGGAACAGGATCTCCATTCCTTCTGCTCTCTGAGTCCACCATGGCTAGCAAACTTTCATTGCATTCAAATAACTTTCTGTGCCTTATCAAATACATTTCATTAATGAGCAACACCGACCGTATGTAAGTACCACAGCTAATTAAAATATTTGCCAAAAAGTTACAAATACATATTTACATAGGAAAATTCTTAGTGCTGGATCGCTTGAAGGCAGCAACTCAAATCCGTAGTTACAGAGGAAGCTCCCTAGAGGCAGCTGCTCACAGTTAAACAGCTCATCCCCAGCAGGTAGCTTTAGTCAAACTTATTAGGAACACATCATAATAAATTCTTACCAATTTTTAGTTACAATAGAAATAAACTGCAACGCACATGTTGTAGGTATATGAAGAAGCACCGTACTTCCAGACCCAGTGTCTGAGGGACACTTCATTTCCACTGGTGTGTTGGACTTGGTGGAAGCTCTCAAACCAAGAAGCA
This sequence comes from Pterocles gutturalis, assembly GCF_000699245.1. Lineage (NCBI taxonomy): Eukaryota > Metazoa > Chordata > Aves > Pterocliformes > Pteroclidae > Pterocles > Pterocles gutturalis. The sequence continues at coordinate 50,109 of NW_010100849.1, forward strand.
GATCTATTGTCCTCAGGTACCGAGCTCACTACTGATCCCGCTCCATTCAGAGCACACAGCCCACTGATGCCTGATACAGAATTAACAGGATGGGACTCCAGGGACAACCAGCAAGCTGCCGCTGTCCTCATTAAAGGACTTAACTGAAGTAAATTCAAACAATGGCCTCAGTCTGTAACAGCTCTGCTGTCAATTTGCTGCGAGACCTGTTTCTAATATTTGTCTTGGGCTTTTACAGTATTCCTAATATTTGATGCAGCATAAGGGCAGGTGCCTGTTTTTTAAAGAGTATCTATCAGAAATAGGCAACACAATAATACATTTTGTTGGCACTAAATTTATGAACATTTTCATTTGTCTTTTTTTGCCAAATTACTGTAAGATCTGAATTTATTTTTGAATTTTACATTCTCGATTCATATGCATCACAATTATTACAGTACCAAAACCATATGCAGCAAGCTATATAAATCTTTATTTTCATTTTACTTCAGTATTTATTCCTGACCAGTAGTGGCAACTTATGTGCATCATTTTCAGACGCAGAAAGCATGAACTCCTGC
>NW_010100849.1:50690-128858 GCF_000699245.1 Pterocles gutturalis
AATAAGATATTAGCCATGCAAAATTTCTTATGTAGCCTTTACAGGAAGGGGACACTTGGTACTTTTAAAGAGTTTTATGAATGTGGTTGTAAACTGCTAGCCTACTTTACAATTTTAAACTTTCAGGGAACAGAAATAGATTAATTGACTTAGGATTCATGGCAAGGCAGTGTTAAAAGTACAATTATTAGTGAGACCGGTAACTCAGCTCTACAAGTTCCGTATTTTATCTACTGAAATCTATTCAGAGAAAACTGTCTATATTTTTTTAATATAAGACAAGGAGTGTTGTTATTTTCTAAGTGTTAATAACCTGACACCAGGATTTTCTACAGCTTGACAGCAATACAAGTCTTACGACCTGTCTCAGACCGTGAAGACTGATATCAAAGGTACAAAATACACATCACTGGTGGTAATGGAATCATCTGCCGTGGCTTCATGGGTACCTCAAAGACAGCATTCTGAATGGTAGTGCCAGATCTGCAGTGGTTTGGGGTTAATTACAGATGTTACAGAACATATTTGGGAGAAGAATTGAATTAGCAAGATGTGATTGCTGAACAATTCTAGGAGCTATTTCCTGGTGACCACACTGTATAGTTAAAAACAAACAAACAAGATTTCCATCTGGAGGCACAGCTAAAGAAACCCAGCACACGGAAAATCTACTCAGAATCAGCATTTAATGGTTTAGTTACTGATTTACTCTTACAAAGTAAATTAGGTAACTAGAGACAGTGCCATGATGAATCCAAGTTTGCTGTAGCTTCCTAACTGAACATAAAAAAAAAGACTGCAATGCAAAGGCAATCACTTCAGTCTTCTTCCCCAGCTCTTATGTTATCCTAGTTTTTACCTGTGATTATGCTAAGTAACAGTAAAAATAAGTACAATAAATTAAATAGATTATTTCCATCTTATTCTTTCACTCTGCCCCATTCCTATATAGGGTTTATGGCCACTAATGTAGTGGAATAATTCTTTCAAACAATACATATGCCTTGGTCCCTGGTGCATCACAAGCATCTTCTCCACTAAGCCAACTGAAGGTGAAGTCTTTGACAGCAAAAACCAATGCACATGGACATTTCCAAGTGTGACCTTTCTAACTAGTAAATACAGATTTTTAACCCAGAGCGGTCCTTGTCATCTCCCTTGGCCACGAATGATGGTCTGGTGCACAACAGCCTGCATCACCATTACAAGAGTCTGACAGCACAAGAAAAGTACTGAAAATGAATCCTTTCCTCTTGTAACTATTTTGTTAGATAAACAGTTTATGAAAGAAGTTTTGATTAAACATTTTTGTAAAGTTCATACCCACCATACATGAATCCTTTTCACATAATTCTGAATGTGAACTTTAGTCAAAATCAGGCAACTAATATCAATTTGTGATCAGAATGACAAAAAAATTGTAATAGTATGGTGAAAACAAGTTCGGGTTCAGGAAAAGGGAAGATACAAATATCACAAGTAAGATTCTCATCTGAAGAAATTCTATGCAGCTCCACTGACTTCATGTGATGCTTTTATAGAGCTCAAGACCTGACTGTATGTGTTTACAATGAATTGGAAACAGATGGAAGATTACAAGCAAATTACAGGCTTAGAAACTTCAGCAGATATTTAAATGCCTGTAAGGAGAATATTCAAGGACATATTATCCATTAAATTAAGGGGGAAAAAAAGAAAGTATAAAATTTAATGAAGAAACAGAAAATAAATAAATAAAACTACAAGAGATTCATCCACTGTATCCTCAAACACCTACAGAACATTTTAGGTTTTTGAAACTTCACATTCCTTCTGAAGAGCATTATTATTCCCTCACTTTATATAGACTTAGTATTTTGTTACACGTATAGAATTTCAATTCTACTTTTCTATATTCAAAAGCAAACCAAAGGGATGTTTGTAAAAAAAAAAAAATTATTCAGGTATTTTCATTTAACTGTCATCTTGTCATCTACCAAGGCATCCATCTAAGTCATTACTGAGGTAGGAATAGAGTTGTAATATCAGAGATACTTTAAATGCACATCAGAAATACATTCTTTTTCTTTCCTCATGGCCCCATCTATTGCGATTACTGGTGGAGGATGCAAGGAAGCTGTACCACTTACCCATACAAGAAACTTTCATACAAACTAATTCCACAGATAAATTTCAAAACATGAAAATCCCAATATGTTACACTGATATGAGCAAAAATTTAGTTAGAAATAGTTGTGGAAAGGATTAAGTAATGATTTGATTTTTCTGTTCTAGCTTCTTAGCTGGACTCTAGCACACCCATGTAAACAAAAAACAACAAAAAGAGAAGGAAAAGAACAAATGGAAATTTTTGTTTCTTTCTGTCTTGCACGTGAACATACAGTTTATAGCAAAACATCTCCCTACATGTTTCACACCAGAAGGAAGTAATCCTTCAGTTGCTTCGTGTTTAAGATTACTCTTGAATGTTGTATACAATATAAAATTTGGTCATTACAGGAGAAGGGCACTTCAGCGTTCCCGTGCTTGTGCACAAAACACAGCAGCTCTCTCTGGTACTGTCATTTCATAGATTAATATATTAGAGTAAGTTGCTTTTTAATTAGTGTACTGAGTCTATTAATCTGTCACTGTGGTCAGAATTGCCCATTTCACTTCCCCAGCTGCAACAAATTACAGGAATATTTCTCTCAAAACCTCATCCTCAGCTATTTTCATCACATCTTCGTTTCCTCGCTCCAGCTTTTCCCTGAGATCAGCAAGGCACATCCACAGCTGCTCTAAGAGCTGAGGCAAGCCCTGACAATAGTTTATGCCTACTAGGGAAAATCTGCAATAGCTGGTTAGTTAAAGAAAGAAACATTTGTTATCTGCAATAGTGTATCTTCTGTTAAACGAAAATGAAATGTTAAACCAGAACAAAATAGGGGTCAACATAAGACCAAATCGATTTTCCACTTGGCAGACCTGTCTTACCACTTCACTGGCAAGACAATATTATGACAGGAAGCAAAAAACAATATGAAAAACAGTTTAAAAAGCAATCCAGAGGATGATTTTGTTCAGCTAGAAACAAGATTATTATGACAGGAATACAAGTAAGACTTTAAAGTTGTCTTAGTTGCTTCATTCGTATTCACTCTGTATCTTCCACGGAGATCCAGCAAAAATAATTTTTCTCCTATTTTACACCACTGGAATTTAGATATTCCATTTTTATAACAGATTTAAGGCATGTGGTGCTAGATCTACATATACAGTGCAAGCTGTTTTCTGTTTAATGAATTATAGTTGTTATTTGATATTTTTATGAAGACTGGAAAAACTGAGAGGCAGAGATTAGTCATGAATTGAAGCTGAATAATTTAGCATCGCATCAAAAATATATAGAAGGAAATTATTTGAAACAACCTCAAACACAGGTAGAGTATCTTGCAGTGAGTTGGCTTGGTACTGTTTTTCTTAGATTACTTGAAATGATGTAACGATCCCCAGGTAAACGTGAAGCGAATTGTGTTTAGCTGAGTGAATATCTACATTTCGGCCATTCCTTTGTGGTACTGTACAGACACAGGCTAAACTTTCAGAAAATGCAAACACTGAAATGGAGGAGCTGAAAGGAAAACCTTTCCTCCCAAGATACCCTGTACGTTTCTAAACTCTTAAGTTATTAAATTCCTGCCTCAATTCATTAACAGTAAATCGCATGCAATTCCCAACACAAACATCTCACTGAGGCGCCGAGGGACAAAACTCCTCCATTATCACCATGGGAGCAATTTGGGGGAAATTATACAAAATGAAATGGAGGAGCTGAAAGGAAAACCTTTCCTCCCAAGATACCCTGTACGTTTCTAAACTCTTAAGTTATTAAATTCCTGCCTCAATTCATTAACAGTAAATCGCATGCAATTCCCAACACAAACATCTCACTGAGGCGCCGAGGGACAAAACTCCTCCATTATCACCATGGGAGCAATTTGGGGGAAATTATACAAAATTATGTATTTCCAGGCAAAGCAGAGCAACGTGAGGGTGGAAACAATTTACTAATCATTACAAACCCATAAAAGGCTTGCTTCCCGAGGACCTGTCACCTCTCCGGCCTCACACATGGCAAAACCACGCGCGACCCCTGCCCACAGGTTTCTCTGCTGATACCAGCCTCTCCTTTGGGGGCTGGACTCCTGCCCTTCCCTATGGGCTACGGAGTTGCCCAGCCCCAGGCATCCCCCACTGACCACCCTGCCCAGGACCCCCCAGGGCCCATTACCCCCCTGTCCTTGTCCAGTGCTGCCCGGAGCCCCTGGGCCAGCTGTCCCGAGGCCCGGGCTGAGCTGCGCAGGAGGGAGGGGGCTGCAGGGCAGAGGCTCGGGGGCTGAGGCAGATCCTACATTCTCCAAATGTGTCCGCACAGACCTGTGAACGTGCTTCATCATTTGTCACTGAGAAGACGAGGGCTTTCTAGCAGAGCCAGGAAAAATAAATTATCCTACTCTGTAATTTTACTGGTGCAAGTGCAGAGCCACAAAATGTATAAAGGTCAACAAAAAGGATGGACTGAGGCCTTACTTTTTATTTTAAAAGTTTGCTCTGGGTGAGGAACACTCAAGGAAGAAAAGGGCAGTAGCAAGGAAGGGTGTATGCTATGGCCTTCCAATGTCTGACGTGTCCCCTTTTATTATTTCAAGGAATAAATATCACAGGAACACGATTTTGAAAGGTTAGCACCGGCTTAATCAAGCATGTTCTTTCCCATTTCCAGAGGGAGCCTGCAGGGATTCATTTTGCAGAGGCTTCTGTATTTTCAGGTCATGCTTTCATCCTAAGAATTTTGCTAGACAACAGATGGGGGGGTTGGTTTTCGTTTGCTTTAACACATCCATTGAATTTTATACTATCTGCTTGGCTGATCTGGGCCTGCCACAAGAGTTGAACTTTGTCACTATTTTCTCTATACCAGAATAGCAAATAAACAAATACAAAGGAACAAGAATGGGTTTCTACAAATCACTGCAGAGTCCGCTGGGTTTTGATCCTTTACATTCTTCAAATAATGCGGTGTCATGTCTAATGAACTAAAGTAACTCAACATGCCATCACAGGGAAACACCGCAACTGAATTATGGAAGATGATGAGTTTAGCACGGAGCTCATGAACCATTCTCTGGGCTGGAGCGCATTGTCTGGGCTTTCAACACATCTGGGTTTCTATTCACAGACTGTTCAAACATTGGAAATTGTGATATCTCAGCCTGAGCTCCTGTTCAGCCAGGACAGGCAAGCGAAAAATGCTTTCAGAGGCTGAAATGACATCAACAACCTGTGACTGAACTTGATAAAATCCTGAAAAGATCCATGCGAACCAGCAGGGATTTTTGTGTGATCATTTGATGAAAGGTTTATTCACAAGATGCCTCCTTTCTAGATAAATTTCAGCTTCCACTGTTACAGAAACATCATATACATGACCATTTCAATGAGGAAGGGCAAAATTGTGGTTCTACAAAAAGGCAGCGAGGAGCTGGGTGTACCATAGCTGTTAGGATGAGTAACAGACCTTGTGCAGCTTTTGGGGTGAAAGAGAATCCCACCATGTAAGAAGTAGTAGAGTGCTGATGCCTTCAAGGAAGATAAAGGAGAACAGAGAGTCTTTTCAGACAAATTATATTTGCTTTGTATGTTCAAATATTTCTTGAATACAAACCAGTCACTCTCTAACCCATACAGGATTGCTTGGTGCTGTATGTCCATGTGAAGTGTTAGCATTATCCTAAAATAATTTCCCTTTAAGGAGATAAGATTTGTACAAAAGTTTCTCATTTCCTCTAAGCATTTCACCATGAAAAGAAATATTGAAAGAAATGTGTGTGACCTAACACATCAATTAGTTAGCAAGGAGGACATACTTTATGTCATAGCTTATAGCTGAATATAATTTCTCTTTACACCCTTTGTCATGACTGCAGATAAATGTTTTGCCATTTTTAGAATTTAGGTGTCTGATTTTCTCATGGTTTGTAAAAGCAGCATCCTTCTGCTTTATTCATGTAATTAGTCAGCACTAAACTGATGCAAGTAAATAGTCTCTTGAAGAGCCCCAAAAGACCTAATTTTCCATGGGAAAATGACTTTAAATTGGCCATGCAGCACATCTTTCACCTCAAGGAACATCCAAGTTCACATGGAGAACTCTGGAGTCTGTCCTTTCAGTGAAAACTCTTCAGACAATGAAGGCTGTGAAGGAGTGGAGAGCAATCAGGAAAGCTGATGACTTTTCAAAGACAGAGAAGGCAATTGCTGTGAAGATACTCCAACAATACTGGCAAAAGTAACTGGCTTTCTGCAGAATGGAAGCATTCATCTGCCAGCAATTCGCCTCTGACACATCACAACAAAGCTGCGGTGACAGCCTTAAAAGAAAACAGGGTCCTGGTCCTGTCTTCCTGACAGCAACGTGAGAAAGTACAGAACAACCTGATGATGATCTATTCTGTACAAGATTCCTACCTGGATGAGAAAAATAAACAATGAAATGATGCTATAAAATGAGGTAGAAAGAAACCCAAACCATAATTTTACTGCAAATCTTTCAAAATCTACTTGTTGGCAGGAGGAGAGCCTAGACATTTTCAGAAATAAAATTCATTTTTCAGAATTATAGAAAGCTTTTCACCAGGTAACAGAAATAAAAAGTATTAAGAGGGCATCAGTGAGGTTGTGAATTAGCCCAGCAAGAGGCCAAGACTTGGGAAATCCATCAGGGATAGCTACAGTCATCTGAGGAAAGGAAAAGTCTGAATCACCTTGCTTTCCCAGTACTGATATTTCATTGGAACTCACATAATTTACCTCTAGAAATAAAATACCACAAAGACATAGAATGAATGACAGACACCGGCCAAATAAGCCACATAGGTTTCTGGTAAATAAATAAAAAACCTCCGTATAGAGACTATCCATCCCCACTATCCCGCTCTCTTACATCCGCACTGGGGCAGTATTTACCAATGTTCACACTGTTTCACATCAATATTGAGATACTATATATTTTACTACCCAAACAACATGCTGGGCTATGTGGAATTTCTTACCTCCCCCAAGTTTCAGTCTGTGACTATAGAGAATTATCTATCAAATCAATGAGTTCATATACTTTTAACCACATCTGCATCCCACCAAGGATGAGCCTTTCTTGATTCATGGGCAATTTGGGGAACTTTAATGGATATAAAATCAAAGCATTTAGTTTACAGTGAGTTGTACTATTTCTTGGAGCAGACAGCTAGTTCTAATTATAAATCTTGAAAACAATCCTGCTGTTAACAGCCATGCTTAGTGAAAACAACCTTGTATATGGGGTTTAACTGTCTGGTTTCAAAATGAGTCCCTGGCAGCCAGCATCCCTCCAGCTAATGGATCTCTGACACAAAGGAAGATTCTAAAATTTCCAAAGAACTCCAAAAAGAGAAACAAATGAAAAAGCAGTGTTCTATCTTCCTCTTTCAATAAAAAGTGAAGCACGTTAATATGTATTTTTTACAGTTTCAATAAATAAAATTTCATTCTAATAGTTTAGTCTTACAGATTTTATTGCCCCAAAGGGTTACATCATTAGTCTTTAAAAAGCGCAATGGCCAAATTTTGTCTGCTTAACAGCTTTTTACAGCACCAGCCTAATTCTGTGGGGTTTTTTTGTTTGTTTGTTTGTTTTTTTCCAGAAGCACTCACCCAAACCAATTTTGCTCTACACCGGCCATGAGTTTAAACTCGCACAGAAATTACTGCAAGCCATCCACAAAATATGCTAGAATCCAATTTACCTGACATCTTTTGGAGTACCTGCTAAGTTAAAATCTGTAGATTTTTCAATACTTTTTCAGTTTAATGGTAATATTTTAGCTAAGCAAAATTTCATGTTGTTTGAATAGCTTATGGAAATTTTCAAGAATCAACACTATGCAACAATTCATCCCTGGGACAAATTTTCACTCCAGCTATTTGGTATCTAACACACAAACCATTTCACTGAACTATAAGATGACATCACAGAGTAATTTAGGTAAGTATTGTATACCCCAACCTGTAGGAAAAGTGGTTCAGAATAAGGATTTAGTGTGGTTGAGGACAAGTATGATTCTCTGTTCAAATTTTCTATCTTATCTAGTACAAATATTGTACAAGAAAATCCTGCAATAACAATCTGCTTACAGCTCATGCATCAGCAAAATTTGTGAAAGGATTTTCATACAGTTTTTACCATTAGGAGCTTTAAAACCAACACCATCCAAACCTACTAATCCTGTAAACGGAATCAAAACTTTACCTACCCACAATAATATTTAAATATGCTACGGCCAAGAATCCAACATTAACTCCAGAGTCAGTAACAATTTATTATTTAATGGCAGCCGAATCAAGCTAAATAGGCTGATTACTTGCAGTATGTGTTGCATGTGTGCATAAACGCCGTACACTATGGAGAAAGATATGCATAATTAAATATCAATAAAAATGCCTTAAGACATCATCTCTTTATCTGCAAACATTTGGTCTCAATTGAATGCTGAAATGCTTCTCACTTGTGTTGGGATAAGAAGCCAGAAAACCATTAACTAAGTCATTTCCATATATCTACACTTAACAAGTGAAAATGAATGCAACAAACAACCTCCCCCTCCACCCCCATTCACCAAATGGTGAGTATAAAATATTAAGCAAATAAAAAAATACAAAGCAATTTTTATTTTTTACTGCGTGCTTGTAACAGTGTGCTTTTCCTTTATGAACCAGGACTCTTGGACGAGCCACCTCTGTGTACCTAGTCTGCTTCAGCGGCACTGGGCTCAAGGGAGAGACCCAACAGGCAGAGGCTAGTTGGGGAGACAGAGCCAGGCAGATGGGAAGGAAATCTTTCAAGAGGAAGGATAAATGGAGTTCAAGGAGCCATTCAGAGCAGCTTCCACGGCAACAGAGATTTCTGGGATATATTCAAGTAGCAGAGGAAGATAGTAAGATGAGAGATTCAAGATTCTTGATCTCTTCAGGAAGACATGCATTTTGGTTCCCCAGGTAGGTTGAGTGCTAAACAAGCAGAGGTGTAAACCTGACCAACCTGCCTTTGGAAGGCAAAGTCACAAAAACATCATACCTTATCCAAAGCATGCATGCTGCTTTTAAATTCTTCTAGAAGGAAGTGTTTCAAAATGCTCAGCGTGCTCCTCTGCTCTTATGTACAATCAGCAGCTTTGAAGAACAGAGGATACTCAAGGGAAATACCGTTTATGGTTATCTTCTATATTCTCTTGTTTAGGCGTCATCTTTGGCCTCTGGACAAAGCTACAGCTGTTCTTCTGTCATGCTAATAGCAATTATATGCCCTCCCAAAGTGAATGATCAGCCCATCAGTCTAGCAACAAATATCGTCTTCCATCATACATTCAATAGCATCAGGTCAAAAGCAAATTCAGTTAGAAAATTGCTGATATGTACGATCTGTACCAGTGCTTAAATATTGCTCTAGCTCAAGCTGAGAGGGTGGCTAACTGCCTATCTTAGAATGAATCCTACCGATAACAGCCTAGTCCAAAGTACACCAGCAGCGGATGATGTTTCACTGGTGTTCATTGCAGAGCCTTTGAATAAGCATAGCTGAAATCACAAAACAAAACACATCTGCTTTGAAGTAGTTCGAAAGTCTCCAGTACTCGGAGCTACTACATCCGTACAAGAAGGAACATAGGAAGAACATACAATGAGAAAGAATGTGGAATAGAGCTGTAGGAAGATACAAGAGTTTTGCAATATCAATGTACTAACCAGATAAGGACATGAGCATTTAATGTTGTGTTCTGTGAGGGATGGCAAGTAAGGTAGTATAACAGGGATATGCAGAAAAAAATCTCTGTCAGTCTTTCTGACTCTACCCACACTGTCCTACACCTTTGGCTTCAGTCTACATTTTCTTTGGCATTCTGTTTAGGGATGCATTGACTTATTTGGTTGCAAGAATATCACACATCAAGAGATTTGCCAGGCATTGTTCCATGAGTGAACAATATTCTGTGCAGAAAAGCGTTACCAACATATATTCAAATTACTGAGATTGTTATACGGGCAGTAAAAGTATTTCTTCTATGAAAAAGCTTAGCTCAAATTACTATTCCTTAGTTAAGTGGAGGCAAAATATCTTTAAGCATGGTTCTGATTTACAGTAAATATCAAAATGAAAACACAACTTCAAGAAAGGAAATGTACATAATGCTAAGTTCAGGTCCTTACAAAGCATAGTAATTCTTTCTAGAAATTATTACAGATTTGACAGTCATACTAGACACAGTAAATACTGCACTGCTATAACAAAATGAGTATCTCATTTCCAGTTATAAAAAAAACGTGTTTGTACGATGTTCAGTACCGTGTGAAGAGGACTGCAGCTATTTTCCTTAACCTGCACAGTATCTTTACGCTTTGAAAAGAGAGATGTAATAACCCTTGTACTGAATGCAAATAAGTAACAAAATATATTATTTGGGTTGATTTTTTCTAATGCCAGAAGTTTTTATTAGTGGCGTTTGACAACACTATGCATATAGCTTTTTCCTAGATAGGTACAACATCACACAAATCAGTGACTTCTACTGATTCCTATGAAAATACAAAAATAAACTTCAGAGTTTTTCTAACCTAGGTAGGAAACACAAAAGGTTTTTAACTAATCTCAGTGTAGACTACAACAGTTAATAAATTTCTTCAAGCATCCATAATGCAACTAAATGGCAGGTACCCTCACATCCAGATTCCGTGGGAGCTCAGGGTGCTCAGCAGCCTCCAGAGGTGGGTATGCTCATGCAGAGAGGAACATCGGCACAGACGTGAGAGTTTGGCTATGCTCAGTCTATTTATGCTACTAGTTATTTATGTCCTCTGAAAAGCATTTAAGTACTGAGTGAGCTGAAATGGATTGTCTACCAATATGAAGTGGGGGTACTTGCTTATTTTCATTAATGGAACTATGTATCAAAGGGATTCAGATGCCAATCCTTTGGGTTCCTTTGAAAAAAAGCCATTTGTGTAGGACAGCTAACAAACAAAACGCCTGTTCTTACAGGTTGTTAAGTGCCTTCAGTTGCACAGATAAAAGATGAGTACTCAGCAAATTTCAGGGACCTTATGCAACAAAGCTTGTTAAGAAAGTTGCAATTGCAGCTTAGATTTCAGCGTAACAGGCACAAGGGACTGATCTTCGCCTTATACTGGTGTATCTTGATTTGTTTCCATTTGTGTCCCTTAGCGCTATACCCTAAAATAGCAATTTAAGTTTACAGACTATACAATTGCTCTTCTTTTGCAGGTTGTTCAGAATAACCCGTGGACCTTCTGGCATCCAAAATCCAGTCTGAAAAATACTGAAACTTGAAAGCAGCATCTTAGTCATTGCCATCTGATACTTGCTATTCACAGCAGGTGTAATATTTTACTTTATCTTATTAAACTATTTTAGGATTGATCCTCAAACTTGCCATGGCTTACTGTGACATGATGCGCTACCAAAAAGGAAAATAAAAAGCTATGACTTGATTCTTTTCAATATATTGCACCAAAACTTCTGGAATATGGGTGAAATCTGGAGGACCAGAGGAAGACTTTACCGCACAGCTCTCACTAGGCAGTTCTGGCACTCCTTTCCATGAATCATAATTCTCTACATAAAAGCAATGCGACTTTGAGTTCTTCAGATGATGATAGTTCATGTTACATTAACAGATAATTAAAGAAGAAGAATAGTGAAGCTGAACCGAATCTCCCCCTTTTGTGCAAGGAAGACGGATGTGTGGAGCAAGCTGGGGTTGTCCTGTGTTCAGAAGCAGATATAGTTCATTTTAGGGAGAAAAGTGTTTATTTTTCAAATCCCTACTAAATAAGGCAGTCTTCCTGCACAGAGTATTGAAAATTGGGAAATAAAACTAAAATGAGATGCCAAAACATATTTCTTGACATGCTCCATTCCACACAAAGAATTGCTCCCCCGCAGGAAGGTCTTTAGGAGATGGATACCCGGCTGGGTGGCAGTTCATGTGAGAGCTGTGATTCTTCTCAGTGGACAGACATTTGTTGCTACAATTGCAACAGTCATCTCAGTAGAAATCTCAGAGAAATAAGCAGAAACAAGCTCATGTAGAGAAAAGCTCTGTGCTGATCCTCCCTGATTTCTATGGGAGTAACCTCAGATGCTGAAGCTCAGGACAGGAGCAGGTACTGAGAACAAAGGTGTCACTATAAAACATGCAAAGAACAAATGACTGTGTTTGTATCACAAAAACACAGGCTGCAGGGAATGGGTCAATGTCCCACAACATGCATCTTTATTTCTCTGCTCAGCTTTCCTCGCACAGGGCAGCCTGGCACAGACTGCAGAATCACTGGCAAGGAATTCAGAATCACTGGGCTTCTGCAAAGGACCTTGGGCAGCAGGAGAGGAGGAGAAGGGCAAAGTGGATCACGTATTATTAATAAATATTTGGACAAACACTTGTTCTTGTTAAAATATTAAATGTTAAAGTTTTACGCAATTTTAAATAAAACACCTTCATTTGAAGACACAAACCTGAAATCCTCTCTCAGTTGAATCCGTAGTCTCCTTCAGACAATATAAAAGCAGCACAGAGCAGAAGTAACACAATGGGGCAGGTGACTGGACACAAATCACAAACAGTTCAGAAACGTCATTTCCAAAAGCCCATTTTCTTAAAGTTAATCATCCTTATTATTAATCAAATACTAAGAATAACATGTTTTAAATAAAATCAGTGACAGCCAGTAAGAGTTTAACTCACTAAATTACAGCAGTAATTATCCAATATTCTTAGTAATGCAGCTGAGCCAGCAATAATCTGTCACTTCAGACTGTATTTGCATAATGACCGTATCATAAAAAGCCATTTTCACAAAAGCTGCAATTCAACAGCTATCAGCTTTCAAAGATATAATAGTTTTCCTTTGTAATAAGGAGTACAGCCTTAGAATAAACAAGTATAATGCATTCCCTTGTAAATTGTCTCTCCTGGAAGATTTACTTATCCCCAGTGATAAACAGAAGAATTCAGCATAAGTCATGTTACAGTGCCGCACCTTGTGAAATGTCTTGAAACCATCCCTGCAGAAGCAGTTTCTCGTCTCCTCTTTCAAGTGACCACAAGTGTGGTCCTAAGGTGTTTTTACTGCTATATACAGATGACAATGTGTACCTACACATACCCTTAATACAGGATATAACTGTACTTATTTTATCTCAGTGTATCAATTGATAACATCATCTAATTGCAGAACAAAAATTAAAGCTGAAAAACTTGTAACTTCTATTGCAGTCTGATAAAAAAATCAAACCTGTAAAATATACTATGTATAGAATTATGCACACTGAAAGACTTCTGCACACTGAGTGCTTCATCCCTCTCCAAGAGATTAAGCAGCACATTTTGTTTTGCCCAACCAATCTCATAAAGGAGCTAAATCTATTATTATACAGTCATTCCACAGAAACAAGACACAGTAACATTTTCTCGCTTACTATGAAAACATCAAACAGCTTGTGGTGATCAGTTCAAATATTCCATTTGTTTTTTCTATGAAAAAAATGGGTTTTTTACAATCCCACCTAAACCTCCAATAAAGAACATGAATACAAAGTACTCATGAGCAAAGTTCAACATAAAGCACAGAATTAAGTATAAATAAAAACAACATAATTAAAATAATATACAGATGCTTGGTGCTATGGCAGAAATAAGCATATCTGGAAAAGATTTGTCTGCTCATAAGGAAGAACTCAAATTATTACTTGAAAATGAGACTACTAAATCCAAGTGAGAGAACAACAGAGCCGTGATATTTCTACACACGTCAGTGTGTTTGGAAATTAAATGGATGCATAAGTGGTATTCTCATTGACTCATTCATATAAATTGGTATACACTATGCAGAAGAATTTGAGAAGACAACGCTAAAAGTGACGGTAGTTTCTTCAGCAAGCAAGCAGAAGCGATACAGACAGGGCCTGATGATTGCTAACACCGCTACGTGGGAAGACTCATCTCTTCAGTTTCTTTCAGAGAACTCCGTAAGTGCACACAGGTGCATGACGAAGCCCACAGCTAGATGCAGATTCCCACTCATGAATATGAGGTAATTTCCCAAACTATTTAAACATTTTCACAGTTTCTTAACATCTTTAACACAGACTTTTTCCCACCCCCACCAAGCAGCAGCTGAGGAATGTGTTTATAAGAAAACAGGAGCACCTTTGTTCAGTGCAGAGCTCAGGATGAATTCCTGCTCAGTTCAGAAAGATGGGGCCCGTGCACTGAAACTCCTCAGGATTTCCAGACAGACTCAGGGTCATTGATGACTAAGAGGAGCAAAAGTTTAGCGAATGTGATTCAGTTGGCTACATACTCATAAACCAGAGTCGTTTATTCCCTTCACAACACAAATCAACCTCTTTTGTGCTCATCACCTGGTTTTCAGAGCCTCTACACAGAGACTAGTATGTGGTCCCATACTCACCAAGAGCTTAATATACGTTTTTCGAGGTGTGTTGACCAATTTCTAAGTACTGGAGCACTATTAAAAAAATGGAGGGGAGAGTAGGCATGAGGACAGATGGATGACAAATCTCAATCATTACAAGTAAGCCACTGTCCTGGGTTAAGCAGAGACAGAGTTAACTTTCTTCATAACAGCCAGCAAGAGGCTGTGTTTTGGATTTGTGCTCAGAAGAAAGCTAAGGAAAAGTGATGTTCACACGGCTGCCAAGGTCGGCAGACCAGAGAAGCTGGGAGGGAGCACAGCCACAGTTACTAGCCCAGGATTTGATCTCAGGTTCAGGATTGAGACCCAGAGTGGCCAATAATCTATTCCATGACATACACGTCGTGCCCAGTACATAGGTGAGGACCCTCCGGAAGATCGTCCTTTTTGGTTCCGGATCTCTTTTGCTCCGGGTTATCTCACTCCAGGTGGTCACTCTCCCAAGGCCTTTCCCACCCACACCCTAGTCAGTTCTCGGTCTGGGACGCTCGGACTGTTATCTCCGTTCCCTGAGTGCAGTTTCGGGACTCTCCCTGCTCCGGGATCCTTAGCTGGGAACAGGCCGAGCCTTGGTCATCAGGTCGGGGGGGCAGTATCCCTGTGTATCACTCATTTGTATATTTGTATATAGTATTATTTTCAATATTATTGTAGTTTAGTTACTAAATTGTCCTTATCTCAACCCAGGAGTCCTTTTTTCCCTTTACCCCTTTAATTCTCTCCCCTACCCTCGGGTAGGGGGGGGGGAATTGCGTGAGTGGGTGTGTGGGTTGGCCGCCAGCCCAGGGCAAACCCATCACAGCCATGGTCTTTAAATAACTGCTGTGGGAGGGCGTAGCAGTCACACCATTACCAATTCAGAGCTAACCATAGGGTAGATCGCTTGAATCAAACTTTCTACAAATTATGTTAGTCTTTTTATTATTATTGGAATTACCATCACTTTCTTGGTAAGGTTTGTGATTCAACCACTGGACCAGCAGAACAAGTATTTTAGTTTCTCATCAAAGTTTGGGAGAGCACACTGCCTGAAGCCCTCCTCATTAACGTGTTTTGCCATTGCACAGGTTCTGTACTCCAGGGCCTACAGCCTGGGAAATTTGAAAATCATGAGAACTCATAGCTTAGCAGACTTTGCTCAGATTTCTAAGGCCAATGAATGAAAATCAATATTAAATCCATCTGTGTTTAAAATTACTTAACTGATGTGTCCCACCCCCCTTTTTTATTGACCTCTGATTTGTTACCTCCCATTGGCAGCTGTCACCCTCATGCTGCAGTTGGAAGAAAGATTCATGTGAATACTCCTCGGTTGCTTCAGTGCAAAATCAGTCAGGTTGTCTTAAACAGGCTCTTGTGTCTCATTCATCTTAAAAATGGCCAACTCTGCTCTGAAGATGATGAAGAGGGTGCAGCGATTTTCAGTGCTGTCAGTGCAGTAACCTCGGAGAGGGACGGTATTGAACACTGCAGGGACTGGAGCAAGGGATGCAGACTGGAGTGAAGTAACTTACTTCTGCAATTGTTATCTGATCATAGACTTAGTCTCCTATTATTGAAATTTATTAAAATAATAACACCTCTAAAATTTAGGTTAGATTCAGAGATTGTATTGACATTAAAAAAAATCACTAGTGATAAGAATCTCACTGACATTTGCAATGATATAAATTATCAACTGCAAAGCAAAACTTATATCACATTTCAATTAAAAAAAATCAGATCAGGCAAACCATCTCAAAATCACATGTCCACCTATTTAAATTCATAATCAGGATTTATATTTTCTATCTCTGAGCTGTAGCATCAAGGGACTATTTGAAAATATTAAACATATGTTTACACTTTAAGTTTAAGCAAGCTTTGCATTTATTTAATGCAGTTTTTGCAGGTAACACATCAGCTATTCTGCTTTGCACTCCTGTTAAGACTTTGACATCAACAAATAATTACTTCATTTTTGGTATTCCTGCCCAGCATATAGGATATGACATCCTCTTTTCATATTCTGAGCAGATAGGCCAAGTAATGCTGTTACACTAAATGACAACACAGGTCTCTGACCACCCCTTGGTAGTTCTAATTGTGACCATGCAGACCAGCTTCAGAAGTGCCTTTTTTTCTGGGTGGGGAAGTGGGTGGGTGTTAGTATCTTTGCAGACATATACAAAACCCTGGACATTTAAGAATAAATATTAATGATGCAACCAATTAATCAGCAACAGGTGAACATGCTGGGTAAACTGCATGAAGAGAATAAGCCAAGAGAATAACAGATGTCATTTCTATCCAAACAGACCACAAAATGCATGCACCTTCTGAACAAGCATAGGTGATGGCTGTGACATAAGGTCATGACAGCTCATTAGGCATGATTAGCGTACTTCTCTTCTGCATAATAGAACGTTCACTAGTGTCCAATTAATCTGAGTGTCACAAGTAAGTGACCCCAACTGGAGTTGTAGGATTATAAATAAAGACTACCGCCACAAGAACCTCTGGAATAATCTGTTCCTCAACCAAGTTCTGCCTTCTAAATGGTCAGAAAGCTGTTTAATTCCCTGCAGGATACTCTCAGTCTTTTCCAAGTCATGTCATACATGTCTAGGTACAGCTGCATCCAACATTTGGAGGCCGTGTAATAAAAATCTGTTTCAGAACAAATCGAGGGACTCTATTTGTTACATAATACAACAACTACTGTGTATAAAAAATATGAACAATAACACATATAATGGATACAATGCACAAAGAGAATCTCTATATATACACCCCAAAATGCCTGTATGTTTATATACACACTTATATACAGGGAGCAATGACATATTCCTACTGTCATACTGACCCCATCATACTAAGTGGTGGCTTAATAGCTGATGAGTAATTTGAAGAAAATATGAAACCCCTACAGAACCAAGGATATTTACTACTTTAGTCATTAAAGCTTGAATATCAGGCTTTATTTCAATCAGGTGAGTTTTATAATGCCCAAACTATTACAGTTATTTTCCAGTAGAGGGCAAGAACAGCGATTTCTAGTCCACTTACTACCATTACCTATAATTCACCCATCAGCCAAGTTAGGCACTGGAAGAGCAATACAAATCTAAATGGATGTTTTGAAGAGTTGTGATGAGGGTAAGCAGTGATGAAGAATTTTGTTGCTTGTTTTTTTCAGAACCCATGTCACGTTCTGAGCTCTGTATGCATTCCCTCTCCAACGCGGGCCACAAATCCTCTTCATATCCCGGTTTCCTTCCCACAATCCTGCAGCCTTCCAAGCCTCTTTCCAGATTACACCTCAAACTTGCCAAGGCCATTTCAAGTTAATGAAGGTGGACTGGCTGAAATTTTCTCCAGGCTACAATTCTTCCACAGTGCTTCCACCCCTGTCTCATGTTGGTAATACTCTCTGTACTGACAGAAATCTAACGCAGCTTTACAACACTTGCACACAGGCAGGCTGATGAGATGCCACAGGAAGGAGCAGTAAATTTCATAACACATCCCGCAAATCAAGCATACAAATACACACACAGGATTGCAGGGGTGTTCTTTCTTTTACCACTGGTAAGAAATTAAAGACTTCATCAACTTCCAAAAAAATATTTCCAGTAGTTTTCCAGAAGCAAAATCCTAAAACAGTCAAAGCCTGATCCAACATCTCAAAGAGTTCTACAACTGGGCCACACCCATGGCTGTAAAAGCTGCCCTGATAATAATAAAAGGAAAGCAAATGCCCATCTTATTACCTGTTAACAAGTTATGCAAGCCTTTTCTGTAATATTTTAACCTAAATGATTTTTTACATTTCTAGATCTATGAGGAATCCCAGTACAGTCATTATCACGTTAGGAGTATGTTTCCCCAAATGCAGAGATCTTTTTCTTATGATCAATATATCACATGCGTCACCACTAATGATCTCAGAGGTATTCAATTAGTCAAACTTGTGTCAGGAAAAAACGATCCAAAAGAGCAGATAGCGTCACCAGAAGAAGGTGGGGCTAGTGGGAGGCACTGCTGGAGTTTAATGGCAGGATTATCCCAGAACTGGCGTATGTTCACAACAACTTCCAAACACAACCCAAACAATGCGATTTTACAAACACATATGGAAATTTGCAAATTGGTGCATATAAACAATAAGCAGAAAAAAACCCCACTTTTTCCTTCATCTGTGCATGCCCTGTTTTCCATATGTGACAAATCTCATAAGAAAAATCTGACGTTCTAAATTTAAACTGAAAGCCTTGCGATACCTGAGCACTTAGCTGGTTGGCACTCAGGAATAGCAAGCATTCAGTTTTGCTAAAGAAATGCAAGCATCTGTCTCTTTGTAACAAAAAGGGTGCAAACCTCTTCCATAAGACTCTAAAAAAGGTGAATCTGTAATTTCCAGATGTGTGAAGGAACCCTTTAAAATCTCCTGGCGTGATGTTTTCTCAGGTGAAGACCCTTCCTCTTTCATGGAAGACATTTTCTTCTGTCATTAAAAGGCTATGACAGAAATAACTTTTGGGCTTTTTGCAAATAATGAGGAGAAAATTAAATTCCTGCTCTTTGAAAAACTTGTTTTAATTAGAAGTGGAAGAGAGACATAGCTCCCAAGTGACTCATAGTGCATGAATCCTCATTTGAGACAAACAAAAATGTCATTTGCAACAAGAAAAGCCTGCCTGTGGGTGATGAACCCCACACATGCTGAGCCATAACGATGATTTCTGGAGTGCTCACAGCTAATTTACAGGCTTTCCATAAACATAGCATTATAGTGTTTGAAAGATTCCTAAACATAGAGGAGTTTATCCCAACACGTCTGTCTGTAATTATCCTGTTTAAGGAAAGCAAAGCAGACCAAGTAATCATATCTTAGAAAAGTGATTCCTGGGAAAATAGCGTTTGAACCTTTCCTATTTCTGCCCTCTCTTCAAAAGCCATTTCAAATTTTTGTTACTTAATACATTTTTAGAACCTCCACTTATTACAATAAATCCTTGCTTTAAGTTTAGAACTATTTGATTTTTTTTTTATGAGGAAGCTCATCGCACAGGGACAGGTCTAGCTAAGCACATCCACCTTAACCACCAACTGGAACCAGAACCCACAGCACACAGGAGCTTCCCCACAATCACTTTTGCTTGACCAAAAAAATGGCACATGCTAAGTTATCTGGGTTTTGTAGGCTAAGATAAAATGTCTGACTGGAATAGATGATTTTTAGCAAACAGGAAACCCTCATTTTCAGATTAGAAAAGCAGCACTGATTAGATGGCAGTGACCACAAAGCGGCTCAGCCAGGGACGCAGCATTTGCTGCAGATACGTGAAAAACTCTCATCTCAGAATTTGTTACACCGGCTGTCTGGACCAGCCTGCTCCCAGGCTTGCTGGCCTGTCTAATGGATCAAGAAAGAGACAAAGCAAGTTCTCAATTAAAGATGAGAGTCCTGTAACTCCCATCCTACTCCTCACTAACCATGTATTTAAATTCAGATTGCGTATCTCTCAGCTGGGCAAGGCAGCGCTTTCACTGAAAGGCAGGTACTAGAGGGAGCATGAAACATTATTTATTTTTTATTCTTTGTGAAAAAAATTCTAATGACAGACTATAGATTTTAAAAACAGGTAGTACGTGTCCTTTTATAACTCTAAAATTTTCAATGACAGTCCCAAAGAATAGTGCCCCGGCAAACATTTTTTTATGACTGCATAAATTAATTTGGCAAGGTCTGTAAAACAGTCTAAAAATCGATCTCTCAGAATTTCAGAAGATACCTACATATTTATCTGTGCTTTTGCAAAGTACTACATCAATGCTGAACAGTGCAAGAATTTAATATGTTATTAGTTTAACCTAGCATTGCTCTAATCAATAAATAAAATTAGAATAATTTACTCTCCCCTGACTAAATGCTGAATTTGGCAGTTTTTCCAGATACGCAGCCAGATGAGACCAGAGATTTAATTTCATTAGGAGTATTTTTGCTGTGCTCTTCTAAAACTAAATCTAACTTTTCTGTGAATAAATGCAGCCATTGAAACTGCTTTATAATTTTAGAGAGCAGGGCAAGAGCCAAACTGTCCATCAGAATCAGGTTAACAGTCAATAGATCCTATTCACTTTTTGTTTCACAAAATATAATTCAATGTAATAAACATTTACTTAAAGTGTTAAGGGAAATGTCACATTGTCCCTGCTTGGCTATGACGGCCCTTGAATGAATCCTTTTATCTTGGGATCCACAATACTTTAAATTGCCATCAGCGTGAAGCATCACCAGGATCAGCCATGGTTAGGATCAGGCCAAACGAAAGAATTTCTGTGCCACCATTTTCAGCATGGAAAGCTTTCCTCTAAAAATAAGATGTTGACTGTCACTTGGCACAGCAGGGAGACAAAGCTCTCAAAGAAACCATCTATCCTTATCTTTTTCCTTTGATACTTCTAACTCTGTGCTTTGCACTGCTAAAGGCTTTAAATTCTTTCTCCTTTAGGAAAAGAGTGTCTTACAAGAATAAGTCGTTATTCGGTTTAATTCACTCTACAGGAGTGAAGTTCCTCTGAAAGCTAAATGCTGTTCCCAAGGCTACATGCTCTGCAGGAGGAAAATGTCCTATGGGCTCAAGGCTCAGATTCTTGAAGATATCTAGCGAGGTGCCCAGTTCAGTTAAGTTCAAAGGGAGATCAGAGCCCAAATTCCTAACACATACGGTATTTTCAAAAAGTGCTCTCTGTTTAATTGTCAGTATTCCTCTGAGAGAAATATCACAGTTATCTACAATCATCTACATGTATCATTTCAATAGAGCAAACAAAATACACTGTGAATGTGGATTACACTGCAGCATCCAGGGAATTAAGCGTACAAAGGCTCCAGATCTTGGGTGAAGCCCACAGCTGGCTGCTTTTGTAGAGGAGACAGCTGGCAACTAAATGGCAACTGCAGAGCCTTGAGGTCCTTAGAAACTTCAGAAGAGGGACTGGTATAAGCAGAACCACTATCTGTAGACTTTACTTTAGACCCCCTTGCCCCATTCTTTACCCTCACCTCTGACAAGCGTAACTTCACAGACCATGACATCCCGAGTGCCAACTGATGCTGTCTCCTGCCATTTATCTGGTACTGGATGTATGCTAGACACTTGACAGGATTAATTATGGGCGGTTGTGTACCGCCCTGAGGAACTTTCAAACCAATTTTTAAGAGTGGGGCTACAAGATAAGGAAGCACAAGCTTCAAGAGTTACAGAAATCGTAAGCTGACACAATTAATCGGTGTGCATAGAGAGCAAACACCAACCAGCTGTGCAGGTACCTCCAAAGATTACCAAAAATCATCTTAGTTCATCATTGCCAATTTGGGTGAAAGTCAGAGCACTTGCAGAAAGGGGTGGATGTAAATAAGAACAGACAACTGATGTACCAAACCTCCTACCTCCACCAAGAAAACTGATAGCATGGTGCTTTGATGTTCAGGACTGAATTAATATTAAATCCTTCACTATTAAAACAAGTGGCAAATAGCATTTCTTGCTCTTATGGGAGCAGAATAAGCATAAGACCCATTCACAGGGAGAAATGCTTCAGCAGAAGGTTGGAATTAAGCCAGAGGCAGGCATCGTCTCTTCCCAGCAGTCAGCAAAGCTCCTACTGAATATGAGATTGAGTCATGGCTGTACTGGCCAAATCTCCATCATTTCCTTGTGCTCCTGGACTGAAGAGTGAGAGAGTAGAAATCCAGCATTCCCCATATTATGCAAGGAGTCTCGCCAACTCCTTCGATTTCATTGTAATCGTTGTTTTAAACACTGAAAATGTATAGTCATCTTTGCAAGAACACCAGCAGAGGTTGTCCTAAACTGAATCCTCACAGAAGAGCCTTTCTAACCGGTAGGTAAGCCTCCCGGGATGAAAGTCAGGATTCTTTCCTAGACACAACTCTCCTCTGAGATTGTTATAAACACCTTAAAGCCCAGGACTGCTGTATGGGAACTCCTCACAAATGATAGTTAGTAGTTGCCAGGCAACTTTCAAAAGACTACCATAAAAATTGTATAGAAAAATCATCACTAACGTGTACAAACAGCATAGAAGTTTGTGGAGGAGTAGAAGGAAAAAAGGAAGAGAGAGGAGGGACACCAGGAGCACTAAGGTTTCAAGCTTACCTTAAGTATCTGCTGCCACTAACTGCAGTTCAGTAAGCAAACCACAGCTCCATGCCCATCTAAACACTTGGAAATTTTGCCAACAAACAGGAATTGCAAGCTTCAGAACCTTAGTAGCAGTTATGCTTTGGAAAACAGTTGCTTAGTCTCCTCAACTACCCCTGTCACAGCTCTGTATCCTAAACTCATACTGAGATCTCTCTCTCACAGTCCGTACATCAGAGTCCTTAGCACCTGTATTTATAGCTGCCTCCTCCTCCTTCCCCCACCCTCCACGCTGACTAAACCCTAGGGAAGACCTGGAACAGACCTAAACAAAATTTCCCTAAGGAAGCTCAGAAATGGCTAACTCAGTAACCACAACACCTTCTTACAGAGGTTTCTACACTCTCCTTGGAGGTTATTCAAGTTTGAATTACACATGTGGGCATTTCTCATCCTCAGCCACATCCACCATTGTTGCTGCCCTACAGCCTCAGCACTACAGCCACTAAAGGGACAAATTTAAGTACCCTGTAAGGCAAAATATGGTCACTGGCATGCTAAAATGGCTTTACAGTGAAAGACACCATTTAGTAAGACAAGGCAAAGGGGCTTCAAAATGTTACAAACTGATTTCTCCCTAAGAATCTTACTAAAAATCATTCCCAATAAAAACCCAGTAATTTATTTTGAAAGAAAATTTAAAAAAATTTCTGTTCAAAGAAAGGAAATTCTTGAAATTCAATTAAAAGCTAAATGTTAAGATGGAAAGGTTACCTTTCAATTTAAAGGTGAATCAAGTCACTGGATACACACATTTCTGAGCATGTGCAAAACTCATTGGAAGATGGAGAAAATATCCATTACTGACTAAATAGTCAGGACCACAAAAGGAGACCTTTAAATTATACCCTTTCCAGTCAGGCAAAACAATTCCTCTGGAAGCAATATAAACAGCTTGAAGCTTTTATTATCTCATTCCAACTCTCTGGAGCGTTAAAGATGAAAGAGAGATCAAAAAGTGGATCATCCATGTGTCCTGTTTCCTGGAGTTTCTGATTCTTTTTGCTAAGCGCACTTCAGAACAAGAGCCCGTAACACACTGAACTAATGCATTTTCTAACACTGCAGCAGAGGCCTTTTTCCTCGCTCCCACTTGTCACCATTAAAGTAGGATATAGTTGAGGGGAAATCGACTTGGAATTTACCACTTAAGGACTTTTGTCCTAAACTGGAGATAATATATGTCTGAAAACAGCCAGATGCGAGAGTGCTTCAGCACGGCAGAAGAACATCACCTGAACAAACTTCGCTCTAAGCCACCTCACCTCTGCTTAATTCTCATTAGTGCTGAAATTTAACAGGTTCTGAGGTTATATGGTTACATTAATCTAGATAATTTCTATTTTCACAAGAAGGTACACAAGGAGGTTAATATTTCATGATACTTATGGGAGGACCAAGTTTAAAATGCCAAACTTCTGGGTCCTCGGGGCTGCAGCTGTTCCCAGACTGCAGCATGTACACCCCAGAGGAGATTCTGCTCCCTTAGCAGAAACTGGAGAACTTAAAGCAGCACAAAGCAAATGCAGCACCAAATCTTCTTTATTTTCCCTGGCAAGAACTGAAGAATCCAGGCACTACATTACCAGCTACCTAGGTCTAAAAGGCTATGCTGGCTGCCAACACTTCTTGACCTGTTTCTTCATAACTTGCCAGAAAAGGAGGAACAGTATGATGCATCTGATTTACTGCCATGCAGGGCACAAATGTTTGCTGACTGCACAAGTATAAATTCTCCCTCTGTTCTTCACACATATTTCAAGACATTAAATTGAATTACCCTCAGTAAGATAAACTGTGCACAAACAGACCATTCGTGATTAGAAATATTCTTAAAATAGACCATTTTGCAACGGAACAAAAGTTGATAATACAATTTTCACAAAATCAATCTCATTCGCCCAACATCTGTCTTTCTAACAGCTGGATGCTTAGAGCAGAACTGTTTATCTTGCTTTTTCCGGTAAACCTTCAGTGGAAAATTTAACCTCAAACTTTCTAGTTTATGCAAGAAAGGAAAATGTCAAAATACTGAGATCATTGCAGTCAGAGCTATGGACAGATTGCAGGGAATCAGATCTTTAAAGGGAAGTACAGCTTTGATAACTATCTAGACAGAGAAGATGGAAGAGAATCTGATAAAACAGTGAAGCCGTGTAAGGCTGCAAGCCACCTGATCTCCAAATCAGGGTTGCTTTGAGCAGGTGATTGGGCCAGATGACATCCAGAGGCCATTTTGAAGCTGAATTTTTATTTGATTATTCAATCTACATATTAACCTCCCCACTGACTAAGGAACCCTTTGTGATTAACAGAATTTAGTTAAACTTGGAGGCTTATATACAAATGTCTTGAGCCATCACAATATTCTGTTTCACAATATGGCAATACTACCCTGCTTTGACACCCGCCGCAGTTTTACATTTACGTCACTGAAGACAAGCAGCTAACTGCAGTGTGCTTACACAGAACCATTCAGAGGGTGGCACAAGAAAAATCAGTTCTCAATCAGCTTCAGAAATACTTCCTAAGTAGTTGTTGTGTTACATCAGAATGTCAAATTATTTTAACAGAGTGTATATCAACAAGTGGTGCAGCATCCATAACTCCTATGAGCTGAGCTAGTTTGTCAAATTTGTGGAAGGCTTTTCAGGGCATGAAAATTTAAATTCAAATTATAGCAGCATGTGAGCTCTCTGCAGAAAGTTCCTGTCACTGAGGTGTCACAAGAGTCTCCACAGCTCCGAGAGGTCTGGTGCTCCTGTCTCATTTCACAGTGATACAGAGATCATCTGCAATGCCAACATACAACAAAGCCCTGAAGATCATTAGTCCCTACAGTCTAAAGTTATTATACTTGGCTAAAAAATAGCGGATTTCCTCATGCAGTTTCTACAGCTATGTGCCTCCATGGCTTCCAAAGCTGTTCACTCTTCCAGTCTCGTCCCAGTTAGTTTGGAGGCATGATCAGGAGAATTACTTTAAAAGTCTAGCAATTATAATGAAAATGAACGGACCTCCCCAGGACAGCAATGAAATGCATAGATGCTTCCTAATTATTCAGTGGTGGTGAGCCCACAGTATTGCACCCGTCAGCAGATGACATAAGTGGCTTAACACTCGTCCAAAAATCACTGAAAGCAAAAACACAACAGTACCCGAGATGGGTGTCATAAACCAAACAGAAAAAAAACCCCAAAACCTTAGCTGAGAATGCAAAACTGATCAAAATATGGGTCTTAGATCATGGAATCACAGAATGGTTTGGGTTGGACAGGACCTTAGAGATCATCTAGTTCCAACCCACTGCCATGGGGGGTTCTGCAAAGACAGCCCATAGCTGTTGAATATATTGTATCAATATCAATCATCTTAAAAAAAAATAATTGCTTTTTCTTAAAATATCCATACAGACAAAGAAACACAGTCATAGATCAAAGCAGCAAACAACCTGATGCAGTTGAGTTCCTGTCTCACAGGATTTTACCCCATGAGCTGCACGAGTGAACAGTGACAGGTCCTTAAACTCAGCCTAACCTCTTCCAGCTCAGCAGATTAAACCGTTCTAGCCCAGCGAGCCTGAGCAGCAGAGGGGCTGGCCACAGGCTGCTCCTTGGATTGATGTCAACTGAAAATCAGCATTTGAGAACAGAAATCTGCAACTGCTGCTTTTACACTCTTTACAGTGAGGAGCAGAGCGGTTGTGGACACCAAGAAGCAAGGACTGCCTGGCTGATTTTAAAAGGCTAAGCAGGTATTTTTAGAGTACAGAAGGAGACTTGTCTAGTGAAGAGCTGCAAGGGAGCAATGCTTTAACAGCAGTGAGGAGAGTCCTCAGTAGAGAAAGAAGTGGCAGGAAAACAGTATTTTTAAACCAAGAAAGACATGGACTGGATCAAACACACAGTTAATGTGATGGTAGCTATCAATCCACTATGAAAAAACAAACGTAGCATTTAGACATCAGCTTCCTCAGGATTGCTTGATCTTACGAGGCATGGTAAAGAGAAAATTACCATTACCAGTGTAGCATTATTTTTAATTGACCCAAAAAGCCAACTGTCAAAGCGTTTTGCATCTGCCAAATGAGCTTTTAGGTGTGTGGGAGGACACCTAAGGACTTTAATATGTTTCTTACAAAGGAAACATCCATTATAGGGGAAAATGGAGTGAAAACTTAATCAAATAGATGAGAAAGTGAGGGAAAGCCTCCAGCATACTCTGATAAATTAAGGGCTATATTCACAAGAGTATTACACAGTGTCTATGATCAATTCCCATATCAGCTACACATTTAAAAAAAAAAAAAAAAAACACAACCAAATTCCTCCATGCCTGTGCCATACCCCATACAAAGTTACTCAAACCAAGAACCTCCACCAATTATTCTGTCTCTAATATCTTCATCTGTCAAACTTAAATTGGTTGAGGGCTTGAGGGGGAGGCTCAAAATCCACAGATATACTCAAAGATCTAAAATTAAACAATTTCCTGCACAGACAATTTAGGAACTGACACTACCCTGGGATATCAGTGGGTTTTGACATTGCAGGGTTTTGTGAACATCTATTTCAGTGAGCATAAAATATTCCAAGACATTTTCGCAAAATGATGGGGTCATCCTCACTGTTCTCATCTCAGAATCATCTAGCCTCTTCTTGTAAAAGAAGTGAATGAATTCATTGACAGTTGCATCCTCATCCAACATGAGCCAATTTTCCCAGCAAGTTAAGGCAGAGGTCTGAAATCCTTCTGGAGGAGAAGAACTTGTGGTTTCATTGTGATCCTGAAAGAAATTCATGTCATACACAGGAAATACTTATACGGGCACATCTTTCCCCAGTCACTGCCTTTTGAAATTCATTCACAGTTTGGAAAGAAGCCAAATATCATATAGCCTTTACAAGGTTGTTTTAAAAGCTAGATCAGCTCCTCGATCTGGTTCACGGCACAGCCGTACAGACATTGTGCTGGCACAACAGATGTCTGGGGGAAGGTGAGGAAACAAGCATGCTTCATGTTGTATTGCTATCAGAAACAACTTACCATGAAGCCATAGCCTCCATACACAGACAATATACAAATGAATCCAAGATGAAGTCATTTGACAAATTTACAGCACCCTACAGACACACTTTTGCAAAACAAAAGTTCTCTAATATCTGCTATTTCCTGTAATGTCTGTCAGATAAAGTTGCTAAGCCACTCTCCATCACATTTGAGAAGTCGTGGCAGTCTGGGGAAGTTCCCACTAACTGGAAAAGGGGAAACATAACCCCCATTTTTAAAAAGGGGATCCAAATGCTATGCTATCATTATAGTCAAGAGGAAAAGCACTACCCCCGCATGATACCAAAAAAAATGACAACGCTGCACAGAAGTAGTGATTTGACTACAAATCGATTATATAACACTGATATTAAGCAGGGTTCCTTCTTCTTCCTTGGACCAAATAATGTGCTATATTTGTTTTGTAAAAGACACGTTTATCTGAAGCCCAGAAAAGGCCTCTGGTACCTAGCAGACTTTCTCTGGCAGACACATTCCCTCCTTCAATTTTTTCCTCCTAGGACTACATGAGATATTTTGTCAGGAGACAAACCTAGATTCTCACATTTTCAGTGAAAGAGTATCCATCCTACTCCACCCATCACATTAGTAAAATCTTCCAATAATTAATCACTTTGAGTTAAAAACTTGCCTGTCTTCTGTAAATTTAAGCTCAAATACCTTTCATCCCAAATTTTTGATACTCAACTGAAGAGAAGGCTCTGTTGTCCATTTAATTACACACTGTGGTCAAGACAGCAGCTCAATTTATCTCGGCAAATAAAATAATATATTTACATTTCTTGCTGAAGCAAAGTTTCCAGTTTTGTAAGCCTCCTCATGGATCCTGTGTGAGAGAAAGTTGTTGGCTGGTTTCTTTGTTCCCCCCGATAGATTTCCTGGTTACTATCACCAGAACTGGTCAGTTGTTATAGCAGTTACCCTTGGCCATGAACAGCTTCACTATCCCTACTCAGAACTCCCCCACCAGTCAAAAGATTGTATTTGCTCTTTCACCCATAACATTGGGGTTTCTCGTGGATAATCAGCAAATGTAAGCTGTCTTAAGAGTCACCGTTCTGAGCATGTGCCCATAATTTTGTTCTAGATGTCCTGCTTAACATTTAGTCCCAGGCCTGACAGAAGCACATCTACTGCTCATGGATTTCCATTTGGAATTGTATTTAGTCGTGGACATCTGTGGGGTATCAACGTTGCTAGTCAACTGAACACATAACTGCTGGATGCTGTGTAACTTTTCTGAAAAACTCATCAAGCATAACCAAATTAAAGGCCTTGCAGAAATATATTTAATCAATACTATTAGTTTTAATCTCATTACAGATTTAAAGTAGCTTATTTTTCACTTCAGGTGACACTAATTACGTTACTCTCCTAATTTTCTATCAAGTCACATATCAGCTATTCTCCTATTTTACCTGGAACTGATGTAAGGCTGAGGCAAGAAATCCCAGGTCATTCTCTTTGCCCTCTCTGGTACATATTTAGTGCTCCACCATTCATTTAAAAGAAATAAACCCAAACAAAAAAATCCCTCAGCTTTAACACTACAGAGAACTCATTGCACACTTCTCAGACTTCAGACGTGGAGCTACCAAATTTTAAGTATATTTTCGGTAACTGCTATGTAGCTTGTGAATAGCTGTTGGTAAGTATTTCACTATCATTATATGAATAAATTAATATGATTATTTTTCAAAATCAGAGTAAAAATTTCTGAATACTTCTGCCATTTCTCATTAAGTCTGCATGTCCCAAGTTTCATGTAAAGGAGTGCTGCTAAAATACTACAATTGTACTCATAACCTTTTGATTATACTGAGACAGATTTATACAGAAGATGCATTTTTTATCAGTCTTCTGTGCAACTACTGAAAATGTTGGGCTAACCACAACATATAATCATCTCAAATACAAGTTTCTTTGGATAAATCTATAGAAAGGCATCCACCTTCTTGCTGTCAGCACGCCACAGTGCACAGGGTGCAGGAGCACCTCAAGGAATGGTTTAGCTGCTGTGAATTTTTCCAGCATCAGAACACATCGCTGAGATAGTCCATTCCCTCAAAAGTAAATACATCTAATGGTAGATACACTGCTAATCAGCTATGGCTTAAAACTGCTTATTACTGGTGCAGACTGCTGACTAGAAGAGAGAAGAAAATATTCTGGAAGAGAACAAAGAATCACAGCCCACTTAGCCTGCCCACGATGACAAGCTAAGTTAAAAAAAAAGAAAAATCTACAGAAGCATCAGCTCAAGCAGAAGGTGTGATAAAAATTACTTGCTCCTTAACCTAAAGCATTGTAGTTTTATTTTCATTTCTGGAATGCTTAAATGCCCAAACTTGAAACATAGAAATGAAACACACATGAGTCTCTTGGAAGCAAAGTCCGCCGAGTGATCTCCTCTATGTACCCAGTACATGCACTGGTCATAAGAAAAACTAAGAAGGGTTTTCACTTATAAAACTTTGACGTACTTTATATATACTAACAACATCCTTATGACTAGGATCCTAACTCCTATGTAAACTATTTCACTACATAACAATAATCCTGTATATCTAGGTGAATATGGCACAGGATTTCTGGACTGTCAAATGCCAGGAAACTTTCATTGCTTTGCTTTACCTCAGGTGCTAGTTACATATAATTGGACCTTTGATAGATTCAGACAGTGAAAATATTTTTCAGTTATCAAACTTCATGCTCTTATTTAATTATTCTGCACCCTCAAGCATAAAAAGCATTATTTACACAAAGTGCTTTTCATTCTCTCGTGATAATTTCCTGATTGTACTGACTGACTGCAGCTTTACACCATGAAAGCTTCTGTTTTTATCTATTTTCTGCAAAACAGATGTAAATTGTACATAGCCACTAAGAGAATAAATATCTCTTGAAAACCGTGTGTTTGCTTCCCAATAATAGAAGACTAAAAATATTCTGTACCTTCTTAACTGTAATTACCACAGCAACTGTAAGGGTAAATCAAAATCAGCTACCACAGGCAGGAGGAATAAACATAGCAGAGTCCTTGCCTGGAAGACCTTATCAAGGAGGGGCAGGAAAGTTTTTGGAGCAGTTTTACTCACCTGACACTCACACTTGTTAGGGTCTGCCTTCACAGTATGATACTGCACTATGCAGACTTGCCCAGAAAATAGCTGGTCCTAGACTAATAAAATAGATGCTGAAAACATACAGATGAGTGGGAAACCCTTTTCCCATCCCACCAAAAACTTGAGAGGAAGAAAAATCCCACTTTAAAATTGGGATGAAAAACTAATCTCAAGATTCTAGAGCATGCTAACTGAAAAATCAGTGCATTTAAACACAAGTGCTCTGCTTTCATTATTGTCACACATTCCATTTATACATTTTCATATAATTAATACTCATAAAAGTTATTTAAACTGAAAAATCTTTGTTGAAAGTGCATAAATGGTCTGTCTGAGTATTTCTGAAACTTCCACAACTGCCTCAGGGAATCTGCTGAATCAAAGCACTGTCCGCTACCCCGGCTTACAGCCTTTCCACACCATCGGCACAGAGACCGGCTTTGCCATTTTCCGTGCAATTCTTGGAGGATGGAAGGTGGGGAGAAACATGGTTTTGGTACTCTCTACCTACACCTGCCATACTTGTCTTACTACTGCTTTATCATCTTTAAGACAAAGTTTCTCTGAAGCCCAGATAACTTCTTCATTTTGCCCAGACATTCACTTTTGAGCCAGTACCTACCTAGGAGCAGAAGTCCCCCACTTCTTCAGAAAATGTCTTGAATTTCCATCCTGTGTTTCTCTTCCCCCTATTCTTTCAGCACCCTGTCCATTAACAAAGCCTTTAGACAGTACATGAAGTGGTTAATCTTTCATGATTTCAGGAGCTGCAAGTGATTCATTCAGACCTGACCTGAGGATTCTCACTTGTACTGTGCAGCGCACCAAGAACATGAATCCATTATTGTGCTGTTCAGATTTTACATCCTCAGCTACTGTCACTCACTTACAGCTGAAATTCCCCTAAAGAAAACAGCACTTTTTTTTTTTTCTAATAAAGAAAATACGCCAAAATCACTAACCTTAACAAGTCATTTTGGTGCAGAGTACCGCACAGTTCTTGTGCAGTTCTTGGCCTGTACACCA
The DNA here is from genome assembly GCF_000699245.1 of Pterocles gutturalis. Taxonomy (NCBI): domain Eukaryota; kingdom Metazoa; phylum Chordata; class Aves; order Pterocliformes; family Pteroclidae; genus Pterocles; species Pterocles gutturalis. The sequence goes on from NW_010100849.1 coordinate 82,714, forward strand.
AGTTCTGCTAATTGCACATTTAACTGTCTCCAGAATGACTGATAGGAATTTCTTCACAAAAAAAAAAAGTTGGCTGCATACTGTAATAAAAGATATCTGAAAGTGTTACTGTAATTAAAAAGTCTTGGGGACACTGAAAACATCATGTTGTGGCAAGCATCCAGCAGACAACAACCAGACACTGACTTTGAAACTCGTTAATATATAAAAGAAGAATAATGGGACTGAAGAGAAATTCCATCCAAACTCTTTCAAGCCCAAAACAAAAAACAAAGCTGAAAACTAATCAAAAAAACACCCCACCTTTTACTCAACTTATGAACTATTAACAAGTTCTCACAAAAGAATCCCCAACTCCCCAGTGCTCCGAGAAGACAGCTGCTCTGGCTACCGACACCGATGAAGCCCAGACGTTGTTTCTTGGGCAAATTATCAGAACAGGCCTTTGATGTCCATCTCGCACTTTTTTCTGCTGTGCGCTTTTTGCACTAAGACATGCCCTGCTCTCAGCCGCCAATCTTCTCACAATTTGAGCCGATGGAGAGGCGAGAGCTTTCCCAGCACCGCGTGAGCGAGGTCTAGACAGGACACGGCGGCTGAGGGGCTGCAGGCTCCACGGGGATGTTTGATAACAGCAGGAAGGGCACAGAGCCGTGCCTGGGTGAAAACAGGTGATTCAAACAGATTTCCTCCCTTGCCACTCAGCATCTTCGGTTAGCAAATACTGTTCATTTAATTTGATAAGAATATTTCTGGGCATTCACTATCCTTACTTATTGCTTGTCTCCCCTACCAGCAAATGCCGGCTTATTTAGACTGAGACCCTGATAAAATCCGTGCAACACCTGTCATCTTGGAGTCTTCCCCAACTTCATCTGAGCAGAAAAGTCTGATGGGACTTGATACTATACAAATCTCACTTTCTACTCTGCTACGAAAACCTGCCATGCTGGTTAGAGAATTGCCCAGCCAACAGCAAAGAGTGCTTGAAAATGGAAGCTCCCCAAAGAGCCACATTTTTTAACCATCTGTGCTCCATGCTGGATGCCTCTTTACGGCAGCCGCCCACAAAACTTTCAGCACAGTCAGCATCCCCCGATACACAGAGTACTCTTTTGATAAAGCTGAGTCTGAGAGCCCATCCTTAACGCAGGTATACCAGGCCTGCAGCACCTTTACCTGCTGCCACACCTGGTATCTATACTTTATCTGCAGACTCCTAAATATTCAAGACTTTTACAGAAGCAAGAGTAACGCCCCTTAGACTATTTTAATAAAATGACTATTGCATTTTTCAGCAAAGAATTAAATACAGGAAGCGAAAAAGTGGACTAAAGAGAATTCCTTTCAGCATTGCACATAAAAGCACAAAAGAAATAGACAACTCGTAGGAGTCAGGAAGGGAAAATCAACATTAATCTGAGGCACAGAGGGTTTAACTAAGTGACTAACACAACCTTATAAAACTTCATACTCACAACAGCACCAGGAGCCCAGCACTGCTCTTCCACATACTGGTCTGACGCCTTGAGAAAGCACCCACTTTGCAATATTGAGATTGAAACAGCTCTGGGTTTCTTTTTCCTAAGGTCATGAGTTTTCTGCTTATATCCCTGCTCCCCAGGAGAAATACAATTTAGAGGTAGGATTTCAAACAAATGGAGCAATATACTAAGAAAATAACTGAAAAAAAAAGAGTTATGACTAAAAGTAAACCACTTTAATGATTGCTGCATGGGCCTGGGACCCAACAGATCTGTTTCTTCTCCCAGTTTCCCACCCCATCACATCACTAAGTACAAATTAACAGCTTCTACATAATTTATAGCTAAGAGGCAGATGACCCAATTCTCTCCTGCTGAGACCTCCACCTAGAAATGCATGGGATGCAGGTGGTTGCTTATTGCCCAGCACAAGAAGGGATCAGGGCAGCCACCAGGCCAGCAGGGACCAGGACCTGAGCCTGGGGGGAAAGTTTTGACCGTCCCATCATCAGCTGGAGCATGCCGTTTTCTCAAAACCAAAGAGACTTCATGAAATTTTGTACTCTTGCAAAACAGAAATGGACATCCTATTCAGGTATTATCAGAAGCACAGAATAAAAGGTTCAGAATGAATAATGGCATCCCAACAGGCAACGCCGACAGCTGCTGCTTCTCCAGGATTCCTGCAATTTAGGGGTTTTGATCCCCAGCATCAATGTTTGTGAAAATTACAGTCTTAGACTGCTGAATAGTAGGGCACACTCCTCTAAGACTTTTAGAGTGAGTTTTTAAATTATTATTATTATTTATTTTCTCAAAAGAAGCCAACGCCAAGATCTGTGTGTCGTTATAGTCAGTTACCAGCATGGTCACGTGAAATACCAGTTCTCATTTTCACCTGGTGACTCTGTCACAGGTCTAAACTAAGTCACACACCACTTTAAAGAAAAAAACCTACTAAGGATAAATGGACCAAACTACTTTGTCAGCGCTAAAAATCATTTCTGGGTATTTAATAAAGCTTTTTAAGAAAAAAGGCACCCTAGGACCAATGTCTTTCATTCAGAATTCATGAGCTCTATTAATCTATCAAGTACATGTTTTTATTTGATCTTGCATAGCTCCCTCAAGGCAAGGGCATTTTAAAGCTAATTAACAGAAACCACCACGTTCACTGTACTCCATGCTCAGCTGAGGATATTGCTTCCATGCTTAGTTAATGAGCCTTTGCCATAACATGCTATCACACTTTTTCAAATTACGTGTAGATATACAAACTGATACAAATTAACAAATCAACAGGTACTCCTTGATTTTTATACATCTACTTATTAAAAATACAATAGTACTGATTTAGCTGATGACCAGAAAAACCTTCCCAATGTTTAAACCACATTTCCTCAGACATACACAGCTTTCTAAAAATACATGTAAAGATGCCATTCGAAGGCTGATATGTCATATGAGGCATCTGCTCTATATGCAAGCTTATCTCAACTTCTGAGCAAAACCCCAGCATCATTTCAGAAGGTTGAGAAGACAGTACTGTCACTTTTCCAGGAAGATGAATCAAACAGGTGAACTACTGAAGCTGCCTTGCTAATAATACCTGTATAGGAACCTAAAAAACACATCTTGCACACTAAGGATATGCAACAGTGACTGGCCATTATGCACAGAGAATATAAAAATAGATACTTACTATTTTATAGATGAGGATAGGGGAACTTTAATTTTTTTAATAGCTGGGATTCAGTTTAGTTTCTTTTCTTCAGTTAGGGAACGTGTGTCAATGTGCCAGTCTAGTTTCAGACAGCAGGCATGATATGATACATACATTACTTTCTGAGCTTCATTCTAGGTGACCACATGAGAACGAGCAGGTTCTCTCTGTTTGGAGTAATGTTATGATTGTGCTCAGGCCAAACAATAGCCATTTAAAGTTGACAGAACAGCCATCCAAGCACTTAGTAATTTATTTGCCTTAAAAACCTAGACCATGTAAAAATTGCAGCCAGTTTAAGTGTTTAAGGTTAGCTCATGCTATTAAATATTTAAGGAACTTCACATCTTTTTGTCAGGTAGCAACATCTTAAGTGCTAGTGCCAACTCCAAGATATCCACCACCTCTATAAAAGAATGAATATATGCAAAAAAATGCATATATAGCAATTAAAGCTATAATGAACTCGCAGAGCTAAAAGCACAGGGAATGTGAAATGAAAACAACATTAACTCAACTGCTTTGCACACACAGCTCCATATTCATTTTTTCTAGATTGAACATATAGGTAAACACATTAGTGTTTTGTGACAATTTCAGGGTGAATTTGCACTTAGACCATAAACAACAGACCATTTTGCAATGGATCACAGGGCTTCACAAGCAAAATACCCAACAAGGAGAAATTTTGCCTGTCTGAAATCAGTCCTTGTGTACTCAGACTAAATCTCCAGGCAGTTTTACTGTTTCCAGAAACTCACTGGCTCACTCAGAGGAAGAAGTCACAGCTCTCTAGCACATATTTTAGGTGAGACAAAAGTGTGAAACAGCTTACCAAGCAGCATCAGGCTAATTAACATCATACCAGCTCTAATTGGAAGCAATTCAGCAGTCTCAGCTTTGTAGCAAAAGTCTTTTCAGGACTCACTGATGTGAAAGGCTAATACTGACATCAAGAAGCGTGTAGTTATCTAACTCTCAAACCCCAGAAGAAATCTGTACAGTAATTGTTCACTGGAGAGTGGTCTGGAGTTACCAGCAAGAAATAATCCAGCCACTGTGCTGCTATTTCCTTCCTGCTACTACATTCAAACATCTAGTTGTGTGTGCTTGCAACAGCATGGGCTGCCTAAATCCTCTCTGCTACTCGGGCAGCCCAGAACAGGAACGAGATCAGAACCCCATCTCCCTCACTGCTCAGAAGTCTTCTGTTCTTTCCAAGTTACTTCATGCCATCTGCAATCTAAGATATATATCAACTCAAGTGTCCATTTCTTACAGAGTAATACCCATCCAAATTTTAACTCTTTTAATAAAGACATAATTAATGTTTGCATAGATCAGGTTGTGCAAACCCCGACCTACTTCTCTGTTCTGCTAGGAGCAGTGAGAACCTGATCAATTTGACCAACTGATTAAACAGAAATGCTGATGAGAGAATCTTTGTCTTGAGTGTGGGCATCAAGGACGTAGCCAAAATAAACAAAGAAAAAAATGAACTTCAGCAGCCTCTTGTTGCATATATTCTACTCATTACTGCTGTCCAGCTAAATAGAAAACTAACAAATTAAAATGCTCACCATGGTCAACTAATTAAATCATATTCAATTATCCCTTCCTTGCTATCAGATACAATCTTTAGAGGATTTGTTCTAAAGGATGCATGAAAGACAGACCTTCTCATAAGACCATACAGAATTTTTCAGCTTACTGTGCTATGATATGAACATGGCTATGCCTACCTCCCTAAATGAGCTGTTCAGACAGAAGAGTGAGTATTCCAGGTTTCTTCCCCACAGTTGCCAACAGGTAGTGCTCAGGAAAACTATTAAGCAGGATGTAAAACAACAACTTAAACCCAAACCAGCTTCCAAACTCAAGAGTCAGTGTGTTAGGCATGTACTTAAAAGTGAAGGCACCCCACACCCAAAGGGAAGTGTGCTTAATAGACAAGAAGCGGTGCCAGAAGCTCTAATGGAAGCCTGAGCTATTTTATAAAACGATTTCTTGCACAGAAAGAGCACAGCACTATATATATATATATGAGCTCTAAGGACACATTTCACATTTAAATAGGGTCTATTATCAAGATATAACATTTTGACGCATCATTTTCTACTGAGAGAAGCCGTGCAGTCTGAGAAACGGCAGTGTATGGCTCTTTCTGGCACAGAAGTCCTCCACTGTGCTGTGACAGAAGAGCAATATGACTCACAGATGGACAAAAATTTGGCTTTTCTCTTTTACCTATTTCCCTACCAAATGTAAAATTCCATATTTTTTTCCAACTTATTTCAGAGACAGCAACAAACAGATGGACAAGACCTTTTCCTCTGTCATGGTATCCACATGCCCCGCGACAGCCCAGTCTTCGACTGAGGCGCCAGCAGCCCTTGGCTGTAGGACAAGACCTTTTCCTCTGTCATGGTAACCACATGCCCCGCGACAGCCCAGTCCTCGACTGAGGCGCCAGCAGCCCTTGGCTGTCACGCTGACCCGTGGGAAATGTGTCACACTGAGTGACACATCATCAGAGCCCCAATTTCCTTTTTCCTCCATCTCCATCATTCCATAGGGACCTTAAATATCCACATTAACTGTCTTGTTCCCTATTTGGTAGCTATTTTAAGCTGTATTTCAAGATGAAGCAGTGACTTAAAAGACTGACTATTGAGCTAAAAATCCAGATCTACATTCTAATGCTCTGTCACTGAGAGTAATGCCTCTTCATCCTGGTCTCCGCTGCAGTCCATTAAATCACTGTGATGGTAAAATATCTACAGTAACAAGGAAGCATATGATGTAAAACATGGGCAGAGTAGAAAGATTAGAAAGGAAATATGAAAAAAGAAATAATGCCAGTCCATCCCAGGAGAGGCAAACGGTGAAGCTGTGAAAGCCAGGCTGCCCCGCAGAACAGGGGTGATTCACAGCCACTGCACCTTAGAGGGCAAACATGACCGCAGTGAAAAGCTTTTGGGTTTTGTGCATAATACCGATACAGTGCTGAGGAAACAACGGCAGAAAGCCATTAGCGCCTAAATAACTTAGTACTAATCATGCTGAAATCATTTGCCATTTTAGGAACTTCCATCCTAATTGATTGAAGTAATTAGCTCTGCTAATATTAGAGGGTTCTTCTTTTGCCTAAAAGTCATGCAAGGTAAGAAGAATCATAGATTCATACAATCATTAAGGTTGGAAAAGACCTCAAGGATCATCAAGTCCAACCCAAAAAAAGAAGGAGCACCACGTACTTTAACAGGGCCAGTGCTCTCTCTACAACTGTTCTGACATCCTTTTCCCTGTTGTTTCTCTTCTATGACCTTACTTAAAATATTTCAGCCACACTACAAAAACTGTCTTAGAGAAAGACAATCACTAGCTCATTGGATAGAAAAAATAATACATTTTTTGTGACAACCAGAACCTTCCCTAGGAAAAAACTGAAGGTCTCAATGCACTTGCAAGTGCCTAACCCCTTGGGCTGAACAGCTCTTGCTAGGAGATACAAGCTCCAAAACTGAATGACCCCAGAGATACTACTTCAGAAATTTTAGAAGAGGGCTCTGTAGGTCAGACTTCAAGAGAACACACAGGGTTGGATGAGAAAATATGGCCTGTCCATGCTTCTGTTGTACCTGTACTGCATACCAAGAGGACTTCAGGATGCAGAGCGCATGATGCTAGCACATTTTTAAGCAAGAAATCCAGCTCCCAACATACACTCCAAAACTTACTTGGGGTAACATGCAGTCTCAGAGGAACAGACCAGGAGTGCAAACGTTCTGCTCCAATGGACATGCAATTACCTAACGAACCCTTGCTCTCCAAGCCAGGAAGGCTTATGCAAACTAAAATGAACCCAACAGACTAACAAAACCTGGAGTGTATTAATAAAACATTTTAGATTTTATCATGTAAAAATTAAAAAGTGAACATGACAATAGACAACTGAAGTTCATTTATTTTTGGATTGTGCCTTTGTATCACTTCAACTGTACATAAAAGGTTCTTCCCTAATTCAGATGGCTTTTTTAGTAGTTTGCATAATGCAGAAACTAACAGCAGAAACAAAGCAGAATCCATAATATGACTTCATTGCAGTTGATAGAAATGGATCACTGAATAAAGTATCCATCCAGTATCTGCTCTGAACTGGAAGATATGACTTACCAAATTATGTTAGATCTAATTTGGCAAAAAAAAAAAAAAAAAAAAAAAAAAAAGTCACTATAAATTAAATCTTTCCTCAAAATTATTGTCAGAAAGTCCATGTAGGCAGCAAAGCAGTAGTAGGATGAAATCCTAAATCCTGTTTTATTATTAATACAATTTCATTAACACCTTTTGCAGTGGTGATTTCTACATATCTGAAGAGGCTTTTCATTTTTAATCCGTGTACATCACTGCTACTCAGTCCGTTCTGTGGTGCTGTGGCAGAGCAGCTGCCACTGTATTGATTTCACCTTCATATCTATATTTTGTCTCATTGATTGAAAAATCATCATAACAAGTTTATGCTTGTTTGAAGCTAATATCTAGGCTGCCTCACTTGTAAATGAGGGCATAAGCAGCCTGTTTAGCATGCCAATATGCTAGCAAGCCAAGAACATTCCTACTTCATTCTCAGGGAGCTTCACGCTCTAAGCATTTTCATCAGTGATTAAAGTATTAAAGCTCACATTGCAACAACAATTAACACTTTTCAGTGTTCTGACAGTCTTCTGACCCTTCAAAAAGGGTTTCAAAGCAATTTAAGAATATGAATAAATGAATTCTCCATACGCCACAAGGTAAGGAGTATCTTTGTTTTTCCAGGGGCAAAAGCAACATGCTGAGAAACATGCAGCCGTGCTCGAAACTGGCCTGACGTCCAGCCTGCAGACCTGGAGAACTGACATAAAACTTAAATTCCAGCTATGGTTTAGGCTTTGCATACAGTCCACACTTCTGAGTGTTAAGACCCCTAATTCTCAATTCACGTACTGAAAACTAGAAATTACTGAAGAAAACTAATTAATTACAAATGCACATAAGATTTTACAGCCAAGTAACAATTTTTTAATCATAAAATTGACTCCTTTCCTATCTCCAACTCCACTATGTGTTATTTCATTTGCATTCTCAACTCATACTTCAGAGCAAGTATAACTGTCAATGCACAATAATTAAGACTCTCCCCTGAAAATAAAACTGTGAATATAAGCGGTTGCAAATCTCAAGGCTTGAAACTAGAAAAAAAAAATTAGCTTAATCTTTTCAGCATTTCTATGTTTACCAACACACATTTAAGGGTGCAACTTTTTGGAGCTATAAGCATCCAAAAGAACAGAAGCAGCTGTAGTTTTTGATAAACCCACTAAGTTTAGAAATAATATTAAGAACACAGAAGTGTTCAGATGAACCAAAAACCAAATGCTGTCACCATGGTTCCAAAGACAGAAACAGATGACACCACGAAGAATTTAACTGTTTCTTACAAACAGATGACAGGAAAATTTACTATCTTGAGTCTCCTGTTCACCACTGTCATCAGGAAATGCTGGATGTCCCACTGCCGTTATACCCAAGCGATGCTCTGAGTATAGATTTCAAGACAGATGAAAGGGTTGATATGACTAATAAAGATACCTCACAGTGTCATGCACCTTTTAAGTAAATATCTATTTAATTAGTCAACATATTTTAAGAAACTGCTCTCACTTCCTTTAAAACCTCACTTTCCTTGTGCCCTTACAAGTACTCTCTTTTTTCCTAAAGAAGTTTATTTGATCCTTAGTAACAAAAATGTCTTAAGGAAGGGAAGTAGGGGAATGACTTTCGCTATTGCTTGCCAATAAATAAGATGTGTGAATGCCTGAAAAACACTCGGTATAAAACAATCCAGCAGCAGCACACAGAACAATAATGATGCCTGTGATCATACAGTATATAGAGCTAGTCAAGGAGTTTAAGCCAGAAAATCTTTCATAATTTATCTACCCAAATAGAAGGACCAGTAACTGATCTGGTTAATGCCTGCTTCCAGTCTCAAATAAAATGATCATGTGCAGTCTGAAAAAGCTGCGCCCCACGAAAAGGGGAGGTTGTAAATTACCAAAGAACTTCTACCTACACTAGCTGGAGCTTTGAAATGAACCTTAAGTCACTGGACTATGAAGCAACTTCAATTTATTATGTAAGCAAAATGCCAAGCGCTACTTCTATAATTGTATAAAAAAGCTACTAAGAAAATGCCTTCAGTTAACCACTCCTTTGCTGTTTTTTATTGAGTGAAAGCAAGGAAGGCCTCATCAATGCTGCCATCTACAGAGCACTTCTCCATATCAAAGGAAATTTTTTTTTAAGAATTAAACCTTGACATTTTGCATTGCCTGATAACCAAATGCATGCCACTTCAGTTTCTACTTGCAGCAGTCCCATATTCAATGCACTGTTTTTCCTGGGGGATAAATGGGCAAGAGCCAAGGAATAGCAATGGTTTCCAATTTCAGAGACATTCATATCTGCTCAGGCTGCTGTGCCTAATGTCACCTGCAGTAGTAATGCATAAATAGCTGAACTAAAAAAAAAAAAAAAAAAGCCTTCAGTGTATCCAGGAACATTTTCACCTTCTTTTTTCTTCTCCTCAAAAAAGATGAGTAAATAAATGAGTAAAATAAACAATTCATTCTGATAAATGCACTCTATCTCAAAATAACACTTTCTATTTCATCTGCCACTACAACTGCTTCATGTCACAATTTCCAGCTTTCAGAAGGTACAAGCAAATCTCTACATAGAAAAAGCTGAGTGAAGAATATGACAAAAAATAATATATAAATAAAAATGAAAGTAGATAAAATGATCTCTATCTCTACAGTTTATGTTGCTTTACAATAGAGACTATAACCTATATAATTTGAAAGGGTGTTTTGAATTATACATACTACAAACTCAGGAAGCTTTTTTAATATAGATAATTCTCACTCTGGAAGGTAATTATGGTGAAAACTCCGCTTTGCCTTGTCTTCAGTCAGCTCTTCTGTAAACAGCAGTTTTCTCTGTGTAAGACCATGTTTCAGCTCCAAATACACTAAATCCCGTTCAGTTGTTCTCTTCTATCATCACAAAATGCACTCCAGTTAGGAAATGAAGTCATAATTGTTCCTGCATGTCCAGTGCTAAACCTTTAACTAACTCTGCAGCGCCAGGTGAGCTCCGCAGGCCTGGAAACGCTTGTTCTGGCAGAGAGCTGGCCCTGCGCCCACACCTCGCCAGTCCCTTACGGACACTGCAGGTGAGCGCAGAAAGGACTCATTCCTTCTGTGTGTGAGATCCCTGATGAAGCACATTTGGCTGTCCAAGCTCCATACATTGGAAAGAAAATGAAACCTTTGCCACAGAGCACTTCTGAAGGTTGCTGGGAGAGTACAACCACAAGAGCTGGGTGCTGCCAGAGCCATTTCCACAGCTTCCACTTCCCTCACAGCCCAGCAACACTGGCTTCTCTATCCGATGGCTCCTCCTGCCCAGGGGATCCCCTTGGAAAAATGGCCCTGCCTTTTCCAAGCCCACTCCTGTTCACAGCTGCTCCCAGACCAACCACTTCCCACCCTGCCACCATGAGGGATGCTCGTATTCAAGATCTAATGTGACCATCCTCATGCCTATTCACAGGATCTGCCAAAACTTCATCTGGATCCTGGGCATCACGCCTGCTCCTCACCCATACTGTATTTTTTAATTCCAGCAAGTTCATATACTCCTCTTAAGTAGACAAAGATGTGATACCTAATAGTGACCATCACTTGCTAGCATACCTAGAGGATTAGTTGCACACGTGGCTAAAGCCCCTGATTTTCCACACAGAGCATCAATCCACTCCAAGAGGAGAGTCAGCAGGGTGCTGCAGTGAGCACACATACCTTACAAACTTTAAAAGTGTATGACAACATAAGCAGAGGATCTACAACACGATGTAAGCGAGGCCAGCATGCAGGTACACGATCTGCTCTGTGGGTTTGACAGCCACACACGTGCCCTCTCGCAGTAGCCGGCATTTCCAGTAAATTACATTCAAAAGTAGAACGTATCAGCAAAAGGGTGGCGTTAACAACTGTATGCTTTCCAAGCTTGTGCTCAGTAATTCACAAAATTCAGCCACTGGGCAGTAACGTTCCAGTCACTTTTGGACAGCAATGAGATGTTAGTGTAGATCAGGGACCAGAGGTACACACCCGCATGAATATATAATGCCACTGTCATGCATGCTGAGCCACTGGACATCGATATCCTCCCATTGTTTCTAACAACATCTAACAGGTGACTTTTTCTACCATTTGGCTGTAGCACAACATACCTGAGGCTGTGCAAAAGATGCTCCAGCAGAGGATGGTGCAGGTACAAACGAACACCCACCCCGCTGACACGCAGGGGTGTATTTCCACTTTGCCGCACCATTGAACAGGCTCTGAACAGATTTTAACAACCTGCCCATTTTACAGAAAACATGAAGGAAGAAATCCAAGACCCTAAAAGGCCCTTTCGGCCTCCATTTCCAGCTCACTCGCCTGCATTCATGACCTACTATACCACAGAAGGATACAAGAACACGAGCAACAGTGCAGCACAGAAAATGTTCTCCCTTGAACGCATACCAGGCACCCTGCACAAAACATGTCAGCACGCTCCAACAAGCAAACACGCGTTTGCTTTAATTTTATAGATGAAGTTTTGTACAAATCATAGTTTGGAGAGAAGTTGTTTCTGTTCTAACTTCATATGAATTTCAAATACTTATTTTATTTTTAAGACGACAGTTATCTAGAAGCCAGAGATTCAGGCAGCCTGTCTTAAGCCTGAAAATACAAAATCTGTTGAAAGCAAAACTGGCTAGGCCAGCTCTGAAATTACTAGCACAGAGGATATGCTTAAATTAGAAAATTTTCACCAAGCAGGTTCTTGTAGACAGCAAGTACCTGCCTAAAAGAAAATGATGTGAAAAGAAAAGCTGTCAAAACTTTTCAACAGACATGCAGACATCACATGGGTGAAAGGGGCAAATGTTTTAAAAGGTCATGGAAAATCATCAAGTTTGCTGCTAATTCTGTAACCAAACATGGCTACATGTGAAACAGATGTACTGAGAAGAAACCTCTAGGTAAAATTCACTCCACCTTTGTTTATTGGCATTCAACTTTTCCTTGTATTTTTAAACACTTACCCCCCTGCACAAAGTTAAAAATGAATGTCTAGTGAAGGCCATTCAGGCACTATTTTATGTATTCATCCCAATGAGAACGAACCTTTCTTATATTCTCCAACTACAACGGAACAACAAAATGATAAACCTGACTATAAAAACCACTGGTAAAAGTATGCCAGCCCTTATCATGTCCATTTGTTTGATTTTCCTGCAAAGGATGTCCTTTGGCAGTCCATCCCTCTAAGCAAACACCAACTCCTCCACACAAGTACACGTGCAATCTTTCTTAACCTTTAAAAGGCTTTGTGTGAAGGAAAATAGTTACTAGCAGCATTATAACACAAAGTTTAGCTCCATCTGTACACCAGGCTACAATTGGGAAGGAGGCTGCAAAAGCGGATCTTTTTGCCGAAGCTCTGGATCAGAACCACCCAACAGTTACAGAGATCTGTGTCTGGACTAAGTGTTACTTCTGATCTGCTTACAGAGCCCTAGTTTTATTCCCAATGACATTTTGGGTGCATCAGTCAACGCAGATTGACGCAGACATTGTAAAATCTAAGCAAAATGTATTATTAAACCTTTCCAAAATCCCAAACCTGTATGGAACATACATAACATCAAACAGCCCACTACATCTCAAGCAGGTAGCAAAAACCTGCATGTAATTATTTTTGAAAATAAGTTTAAATGGTAATTTTTCAGGAAAATAAGTATCAGCACCAAGTAATGAGTGAATTCTCTGACACCACTGAATTGCCATCTGCCTGCAGAGATAAAGTCTACACAGAAGTGGCTAACACACCGATGCACAATGAGGTGAGCATCCAACACCGCGAGGCGCTTGGTTCCCCCAGCGTGCGTGGGACGCCAGGTGCAGAGCAGCCTGCGCAGCTCCCTGGGTAACGTCACGACTGCTCTAGCAGGAGGCTGGCTCCTCAACGCCATTTGAGCCTGATGCTGGATTCTGTGTGACATCCAGTGTAAAACTTCTATAATTGCTCAGTCATAACCCAATAGCTGCAACAACACCACTGCATCACGATGGCTACTTTCCCTCTCACTTCTGATACGCACTCAAACTTCTCCTTGGGGCTGGACATATCCTTCAGACTATGGGATCACTGCCCACCAGTTCAGCAAGTCTGAATCCTCACTTTTTTATAAACTCCTTCAAGGTCTCCACACACACACAGGCACCTAAGCAAAGACTTACTTTAGGATCACTGCCCACATGGATCACTGCAGTGAATGAACAGCCCTTGCATCCTTGAAATCTATCAAAGTAACGCCTGGACCACACAGTCTGATCCCACTAGCAATCTCTGAGCCATCACTTCTCCAAGTCACTGTCACATTCCTGTTGCCTGCTTCCCCAAAGAATACAAAAATACAATTGCCATATCCAGCTGTTTCAACAAATTTTTTTCATATGTTAGATGGCATCAATGCACTAGCCTTTTATTTCTTTAAATAGATGCAGTATTAATAGGCTTTCTGAGCAGAAAATACTTTGAGGGGTTTTATGTGAAACACTAACAAAAAGTGACTATTTGTTCTAGTCTGCAACTCCTTAAATATTAGTGAGAATTCATTTTAAGAGATAAAGGAAATAGACAAATCAAAACTGTGACATTTTCTATAAGAAATCTTCTAATTTTTTACCTTATAACTGTTAGAGCTAACATAAACTCAGACTAGTGACCAGTCCTCGCCTGTTTTCATTTGCCAGAGCAATGAAACTCAATTATCTTAACTGTAGACATTTGCATCTTTGTGCTATAATAAAAAAGCATTTGATTTCATGCAGAATTTATGTGCTTTGGCAAACTCAGCAACAAATCACAGTTTGCATCTAGGGTAATGTTTGAGTATTTCAGCACGAAGCTGCACCTACAGAAGACTTTCAAGACTACAGAGACTTTCAAGTTTGGGACGTGCCTTGCCTCTGCCTCTCGGGTGTCTTTACTTCCACAAGGTTGCACTTCGTTGCAGGGTTGACTGAGCAAAGGCTTGTGAAGCTGTCCCTTGGGTGCTCCCTCATCTCTGATCATGCCTGTCTAATCATTGCTTTTTTCTGAGATAACCATGTTCTTTATCTTTTTGTCATAAGGAAAAAAAAAAGCCAAACTAAACAAAATAAAACTTTCAAGGTTATTAGAAGAATTAATAACTATGGGTATGCTGCTCAACATTTGCTTGCTTAATAAAAATTCACCCTCCTTTTTTCTGTTGACACTTAAGAAACTTCCCACATTTCACCTTTGTGTGAATTTGTTGAAAATAAAAGATTTAATGGTATCTCTCTTTACATAATGGTCATACATCATACAGTTATGTAGCACATTTACTTTGCACAATAGCTCTTCTGCATTTTTATCTGCGCAGTTGTTTGAACAGATCTTTAACATATCTCAGAAAATGCGAGAATGAACTGAGAGCAGGCAGAAAAACAACTCCTGTACAACCCTAGCTTTGAAATGAGAGACAGTCATCTCCCAGTTCAGTAAAAAAGGATAATAATATCCACTGACCTTTCTATGGTATTTTTTTCAACGTAGAGACTATATTATTTTCTAGAATTTCCCAGACAAACGTGTACGTGTGTTATACAGGTTACCCATCTGGACAGGAAATCTTATACATCAGAATAGGATTAATGTACTGTACAGGAACAGGACATCTGCACAATTCAGTGGATATACCAAGGATTTCCAAGTGGCCTGAGCAAACCTCTGAGATGCTCCCATTCTAGCAAGATAAGATTTATGGATTAAAACAAGACATTGAAAACCCCTACGTATAGTGGCCCTAATTATGGCTATTTTTAAAAGAGTCTATATTAAAGCAGAGATTTTTCTAATGTTAAATGCTTAATCTTTAATTTATTCCTATTACAAAATTACAAGTTTGTTTTACAAATGTGCCGTGGATTTTGGGGCACAAGATCTACAAATTCTACTACTTTAACACTACTGTTCTACTGCTTTAATTATTTCAATGTATTTTGATTTTTGGCAATGCTATTTTTGTTTTATATCAGATTCCTATTTCCAATTTCAAGCTTATAATCCATAAATCTATGGCGAGCATTTGCAGCTTTATAAGCCATTTTTAAAGCCAATAGAAGAGTGCTCCCTGATAGAAGAAGCTCTCCTAAACCAGACGGACCTGGCTGATAGGTGGTCCAGAAGCTCATGATCCACAGTACTGATCTGTGAGATTCAGAGCAGACATAAAATGAAGCAGACTTTCAGATTACTGAACAACAGATCCAGCAAGCAGTGATCTCTGCAGAAGCTGGGAATAACTCGGACTCCTACCACTGCAGTTATACACCACAGCTGAACAACTCGCTCACGTTCTCATAGGGAGAAGACTCCCCTCAGCAGAGCTCTGGTTTTATAGTCAGTGAACGCTCTGCCCTCCTCCCTCCCTGCCTTCCTTGATCTCATCCCCTTCATTTTCGCTGAGACACTCCAACTGATACATCTATAGAAAGGACTCTCTCACCTCTGCCAGGTGACAAAATTTCACACAAATCTTGATGTCTTCTCTGAAGACACGATTTTAAAGATCTGGAGTCACAACACAAAACACAGTCATAATGATATATATAATAGCAACTCATTTTTTGGAAAGTAAGAAACCATACAGTTACAACTCTGTCACTACATTTGCAGCGAATCAAACACAGCGTGACTAGTTTTGGTCTTAACAGAGCTGACACCAGCAAATTACATTAAAAAAGCCAACAGCATTATTTCTACTAGAGGTATGTCATATCATTACCCCAAACAGGAAAACTTTGCTGCAGCCCTATATGGAAACCTATATTTCAGAACAGAAACTCTTTCCGAGAGGAAAGCAACAATATAAATGATGAGCTACTTAAAGAATTCTTTATTGAATCAAATTTTTAGTTATATTTTGCCACAGGTGGATTCCGGCCAGATTACAAATGGCCCTGGGATAACTTTGTACTTAAAGAAATTGATTTTTTGCAATGGTTGATATGTATGTAACAAAGACATGGGAGTTGGCACAGGAGATGGTAACATTACAAACTAACTAATGTTCTTATTCAATTCCTTTTTTTCTTTTAAAGATTCCATCTGGTCAGCTCTATTCAAGTCTTTTAAAATACACACAGTTTAACTCCTGGTAGTAAGATATAAAATAATAACTATGGTGACATTGGACCAGGAGTCTCTTGATAATTACTCTTATAGTAGATTCTGTGTGTCTGACCAGCAGATGAAGCACCAGTATTTCAGTGAAGTACTTACAGGTTTATCCAGAGGAAGAAACGTCCAGAGGATTCATTCTTGTTCCACCTCTTTTGTATTATTTGTACACCACTTTGTACAGCCCTCTGTGCAGTTTCTCATCTATTTGTATACGACAAGTACACTGCAGCTATTGAATAATTCAGTCCTACTATTATTTTGGTACAGAGAACATTAATACAGACCAAAACAATCAACCGTAAACAGAATTCAACAAGACAGAGACCTGGCGAGGTCACTAAGGTTTGCACTGAAGAAGCATCTGCCTGTGGTCAAGCATGCTGATGAAAAGGTTGTGTGCACCCCCTCAAAACTATTCATGGTGACAGCAGGAGCACAATTGTCATTCAAGGTCAAGAAACAGGGGAAACAATCCACAGGCAAACAAAGCTGCAACTAACGCACAGGGTGAGTGGCCGTGCCCGGAAAAATGAGAGAAGCCAGTTCTTAGCAGATCAGTTAAACACTAGCCATGGTTTATCTGAAGTCAGACAGCCAAAAGCAACCTGCAGAAGGGATCCGGAGGTGCTGGCTGACAGCAGGCTCAACACAAGTCATCATCATGCCCCGGCAGCCAAGAGGGCAAACAGCATCCTGGGGTGCATCAAGCCCAGGATAACCAGCTGCCCAAAAGAGGAGATTATCCCACTGTAGTCAGGATTGGTGCAGCCTCACCTCGAGCACTGTGTGCCGTTCTGGGCCCCACAATTTAAGAAGATTGTGAACGTCCTTGAATGTGTCCAGAAGAAGGCAACAAAGCTGGTGAAAGGGCTGGAAGGAATGTCCTGAGGAGCAGCTAAGGACTTTGGGCTTGTCTAGTTTGGAGACAAGGAGGCTGAGGGGCAACCCCACTGCTCTGTACAGCTTCCTGAGGAGGGGCCGGGGAGATGGAGGTGCTGAGCTCTTCTCCCTAGTATCCAGTGGTAGGATGCATGGGAATGGTTTACAGCTGCACCAGGGGAGGCTTAGACTGGACACTAGGAAGTATTTCTTTACCAAGAGGGTTATCAAACACTGGAACAGGCTTCCTAGAGAGGTGGTCGATGCCCCAAGCCTGCCCGTGTTTAAGAGGCATTTGGCCAATGCCCTTAACAACATGCTTTAACTTGGTTAGTCCTGAATTCAGGCAGTTGGACTAGATGATCACTGTGGGTCCCTTCCAGCTGAAACAGTCTATTTTATTCTAGAATTGGCACAGCCTGACCAAGGCAACACTCCAGGGTTTTGTGCTATGTGCACACACACAGCAGAAAAAAACACAGAAGTCTAGTTTCTGAACTTATATTTATGCCATTTCTTGGCCTACATCTGAGTGTGGAAACCATTCTTAAAGTTACAAAATAAACAGTGTTCCACCTACACCTGAACTGCAGGAAGATATTCTTTCCCCTGTGACTAGGAACTGTGACGGAAAACTCAAGCCACCCCCCACAATGGCAGTCAAAGTGTAGCTGAAGACTGTTCACCTTGACCCTGAATCAAGCCCCTTTTCTTTGTACCAGAAGCAAATGTTTTAAAAAATGAAAAAGAACCACGAAAGGAATCATTCTTTATGGCTCTGATCACTGACAGAAGGCTAAGCACTACTTTTGAGAAATGCAAAAATACACTATTTCCTGTGCAAAAGGAGGAATTATGTAGTCTGCGTGGAAACAGACATTTATCATACCTAACTTTACTAGTTTTATATAACCCCTGCATTCTGGTATATCAGCATTACTTGGGTGAACGTACTTCCAATTTTTTGTTGCATTCAGACACCTAAGAGATCAACATTATAGAAAAAAAAAAAAAAAAGATAGTTTGGAAAGACTGTTCATATTTTTTGTGGCAATAAAACTGTATACAGATTGTATACGTGATACAACCAGTTCAGCAAGGCACACTTTGCTATAAAAGTGGACACTTAGCTGAGTTATCTATTTTATAAACATAAGGGGTTTTATTGTTTTAATGACTTATTCACTTACTGACGACATTTAGATTTCTTCTCTTCCTTGTTGTAGTGAAGGGTAGCACAAGAGATAGGGATGCTTGTAAAAATATTTTTGACAATTATGCACCCAAACAAATATCCTCAATTGCTTTTGGCATATAGATGTAATTAGACAATATATTTCTTCTAAGGCATAATGCTGCTTACAGACATGGCTGAATAAGCACATCAAAATATGGAGTTTTCTCAAGAGCTGAGCTGGAAAGGTCAGGAGGAAACTATTAAAATCTGTGACTTCTTTCTCTTTGGAGAAAAGAGAAAGAAACCATGGGAAACCATGGAGAAGGGGCAAAGAAGAGAAGGAGCTGAAGAAAGTTATTGTAGAACTACATTCGTTCATCAGAAGCAGAAACTGAGCAAGAATGTTTCCAAACTATATTGTAAATTAAATCATTAGTATTAATTTATCCTCTACCTGTCAGGCTTCTGTATTCACCATCGGGTTTTGCAAACTCTTCCCCTTCTCCTGTGTCTAGGTGCCTGCATCCAAGTATGCCTGTGCAAGCCACCTACCTCACTGATCCAGACCTGATCCTGACTGCAGATGGACTTCCCAGCCTGACCACCAACCTGTCTAGTCACCATGGGCTGTGGCTGAACCTGGCTACTATCACCAGACCTGCTCTGCTCTTCTTGTTTGCCTACTGTGGGACAGCACACTTGGTGAGGACATTTCCATCCCAGAACAGCCAGCACTTGCTGCTTGCTAACACCAGCTCCCAAGTAAAACAACTGGCCATCCTATCCTGGATTTGTGTGCAGTGAAAGATTTAATGTATATCAAATTATGCAAAGGCCAGAAGGAATAGAAACCATATTTACGGATACACTGGATGGTCAGAAGACTAGTAATCAAGCTCACATGAACACTAAACATAAAACCCACATTCAGACCTGCACTTTTGAATAGGCTGAAAATGTCTAAAGAACTACAAAGCAAGTGCACTGCTATGGAAAATCTCATTTCATATTCACCTAATCTGATTTTCACAATTCTACAAACTAGAAAGGTTGGTTTAGTAAGTTCCTTGTATGCAATTGTTATTTACATAAACAAAGCATGATCAACTTTTTTCTGTTAAACACACTTTTTTTTTTAAACCTCAGTAGCCGCTTCTATTTTCTGCTTAATATTATTTTCTGGTTCTTTAAACTACATGAAGAACCCCTCTAGAAAAGCCACACGCTCATATTCTATAGCATATTCCAGAGTAGCAAGTGTGCTGCCCTGACCATCCCTCTGCTACCACTGAGGGAAGCGAATCCCTGCACCATCCAGAGACTAGTATGTTTGCTAGTACAAGCTTGAGCTCCAAAGGTGAGACTCATAAACAAACACCAGACCAAGCGCATAGGATGATACACTGCTGGGTAGATTGCATTGTCTTGAAATACTGGATATACTAAAGAAACTGGGCTACGCAATGATCGTCTTGAGAACACTTATAGGCAAATATTATTAGAAAAGTAATATCAGGAGAGAGAAGGCCAGGGTGAATAATTAACAATTCCACTTAAACCTAAGAGAGGAATCATTTATAAGGTTTGTTAGTTAGGTAAGTAAATATATATCACGGAATATTTTGTATTCTGCTAAAATGCTCAAGTCCCTTAAGACATTTCTCTTTGCCAGTCACTTCTATTTCAGATCACCAGTCTATAAAAGGAAAGAACTAATATATACCAGCGTACATGCAGTAACAGAGCTAGTATCTATATAAATATCCCTCAGAAGATTATTGCCCACTCCCTAACGTCTCATGCAAAGACACTCAAGGGAAGCTAGGATTTTGCAAGAAATCTGCTTCAGCACTAAATTCTGCCTGGAGCCCTTTTGAAGCAGGTGGGAGGCCAGAGGTACAAATAGGAAAGTTACCACTTCTCCATCCAGTAACCTCTGCAACACTTCCAAATCTTTGAATTACCCAAGAAATATGCACAGAGCACCCACTTCACAAGTACACCACAATACCCACAGCTAACAGATCTGTTTCAAAGAGTTAAGAGCAGTAAACCAGTTAAACTGAGCCGTCACAAAGGCAATATTGAAAATAGCACAAAAGTTGGGCTGAAGCCATTTGCATGGCTGCATTTTTTTGGTGTTCTCAAGCTTTCTCTACAGTGCCAGACAGATTTTTCCTGGGGCACAGAATGGTCTTCTCCTTGAGAATGCCTGATCAAGCCCGTTCTCAGCAGTGCTGAATTCTGACACAGCCGTGTGGACTGTCAGCTAAGCCAACAGTGAGAAAGATCCCACCGCAACGTGGAATCAGCCATAAAGAAAGATAAATTCTGCTTTAAAAGCCCTGTTTCCTCACAGTGGTTTGTATATTTAATTAAGTATTCTGCTTCTGGCAATTAAATGAAATTAAATTAAACCTAAAATTAAAAAAAACCTCACTCACAAACAACTCCCCACACACAAACAAAAAACAACCCTCAGATTCCAGACGTGAAGTAGAGAAGTAACCATATCCCTGGAATGAGGCCATCTTCTGGAAAGATATTTTCTGTAACAGCCTGAACGCTCTCCAACGGTGTTTATGAATTCCCGCACTATTGAAATGGATAAGTACAGTGCACTGCAAAGAGGTAATTATAAAAACTTTAAAACAAAGTGTTCATTTTTCTCCGGTTGTAAATTCCAAACAACAGTCTCATTAAACAGATCTTTTGCCCAGCCAAGATATTATTTTATTGCATCCAATAAACTCTGTCCTAGTCACATCAAGAGATTTCTGAAATGACTGATTGTCCAACTGTCTGGCTACTCACCTCTGTGGGCTGTTTAAAACTTGCCCAAGAAGGGTGTCTCTCATTTGGAGAATGCTGAAAGACAGAAGGAGCTTTACTAATAGATGTAATTACATGCTTGGGGTAATTTAGTTGAAAATGAGCTGCGCAGTGTTTTCATGTGGCTCTAATACTGCTGCGTCTCACAGTTACAAGGAGAACCAGGAAGTCACAGGGAACCTACAAATTAGATAAATTGGATCAAAGCTAAGAAAGCCATCTGCAGATTTACCTGTGACAACCTGTTTGCCCGACACCACAGGCAGAGATGAAGCAAACAAGCAAAGCACCAGCATATGCTGCTCAAGTGACAGCAGTAAACCACAGTGGAAAGCAAATTTTATTGCTGTGTCCTGTTCCTAAGTACCATCAAAATGTTTTCATATTTCATCACTAAGAGCGTGCACTGCGTATTAACACGGTGGCAGAGCCACAAGTTCGCACCGTGGTGGAGCCTTAATGATCCACCTCTACTGCCCAGGCAGGCAACAGGTTCAGAATGATATGAGAACATGTCTGCTCCTACTGTTCAGTCTTAAAATTCAAAAATTATATCACTGAATTCCTGAACCTGGTTACAGATCTGCAAAATCCTTCTGTCTTAAATATGTCCTTTATTTCTCTGCTAGTCAAATGCTAAACATTTGATTCATGATTACTTAGAAATCAAACTATACTGGACATTCAAAGGCATGAGGGACAAGAGTGGAGAGAACAGTGTCAATAGAAAGAAAAGTCAAGCCAGCAAGCAGCAAAGGTCTTCCAAAGAAGATTTATCTATATGCAGTGATGGCTGCCTGCTGTCTTACATGTCTGGAAAGAAAAACAAATCCTTCTCCCTCCTTTTCACTCCATAGAGGCTTCATTTGTCTTTCAGAGAGAAGTGGTGCAGCAGATATTGCTACAACAGCCTGTGACGCAGAACATTTCCCCCAGACCCCTTGCAAGCCCCCCAACCTCGCTGCTGTCCATCACAGGGGTCATAAGGGTGTCAGGGGGCAGAAGCAGACACAAGCCTCGCACTGCTGATGGTTCTTTTTCTCAGTCAGCAGTCAAGGGTTGTGTAAACGCTCTTCTGCCCGAAGAGGTTTTATATGGATTACCACACGGCATATATCCTATTAACTGAGGTTTATACACAAGGTTATTGAGAGCCACCAGCGTGTCTGAAAAGATGTGTTCTCCAACAGAAAGCGCGTTCACATCCAACCGGAAAGGATCACTGGATGTTTCTGACGCCTATCTCACCAGGGACTACAGCTATCTCACTGTGTTCCCTGTGAACAGACCACAGGCTACAGCCCATAGATCTTCCAACTCAAACACAAAGTGGAATTTATTCCATTTCATGTGTCGTATTCCATTTATCATTACTTGAAGTATTACTGTATTTCCTTGGAGCTGTAAATACCTCGAACCAGACTCCTCCCTTGTCAGGAGACACTACAGTAATATCTTGCTGTGGAAGGGTCAGAGATTTCTATGATTTACATCATTTAGAGAAATGCTGGATATTTTCTTCAACCTCTCACTAGGTCCACTCAGTAAGCTTCAATCCGTGGCAAGTGCTCTAGACACACTGCAGGTATTATACTCATATTTGTCTTGTAAATTGGAGTGACTTGCCCAGGTACCATAAAAATGGACAACACTTCAAAATTAAATCTCAATGAGTACATGTGGAAGAGGAAAATCTTTCCTACTAGAATTCTCTTTCAGAAGGACAAAGCTCTCAATAGAGAAAATGATGCAAAAGAAGCTATTGGACAAAAAGGATGATAAGAAAACTGCATCTCACTTGGGATAAATCATATCCTTTTCCATATCTTTAAAGGGCACTGCTAAACATAATGACTAACATTTGTGAACAGTTAGGTAAATCTCTACTGAGATTGCTCTACATGAAAACAGCTTTAGAGGTTAAATGTTTTAATTCCAAGAGCAGGCTTAAAGATTAAGCAAAATTGCATTGTGAAGTGTTTCAGGTAATGGCATCTTCATAGAGACTACGCTTCTGCGTAACTGGCTGCGTGGGCACACACATGGGCTTGTGTATGCGTGATGGTTGTCCTTTCTGTGACAGAAAAACCACTACATCTGCACATTCAGAATTTTCTCCCAGATCTTAATACAACTGTTGGCAGATGTTGTTACCTTTGTTGCAGAGAGATTAGTCTTTGGCAGGTTGCAAACTTGTAAGTCAAATGAGAGCACTGCAGAACCATGGGAATAGCGGCACTGGGAAAGAGACTTAGGTAAATTCTCTAAATGAAGTGCAAACTTTTTGAATTGCTAGAACTGGGAGGGGTTTTGACAGCTGATTATTGAGTTCTCATGTTGGACAATGTCCTGGAAGACCATCTTGGGATCTAGCTTCTGGCAGCTTTGCTTTTACATCAGCCACTGCTTCAGCAGTTGGTGACAAAAGCGAATCCTACACTACATCCAAAGCGATCATTCAAATATGCTTTGCCAATGCTAGGAAAAGCTCTTTACATTAGCCTCGACAAAAAAAGGTTGGATTTTTAGAGTGAGCTTAGTCAGGAGTCTCAGCATTTGCTTATGTATTTAAGGACTATACAGTGAACTTTTAAGAATGGAGCTTTTTTCCAAACTTCACCTCGGACCAAAAAACCTTCTGATGTGTTTCCAGCCACAAAAGCTTCAACATAGCTCTTGGGCTAGAAGGCAAAGGGTTATTCAGGGTAAGCCATGGAAACTTTTCTGTGGACTTCATTATATTTTTTGGCCAACAAGACAGAGACAAATCTACAGATCGGACAATGAGATAGGTTAAAAGGTTCCATAGGAACAGATATGCTTTTTGTTTAAGGCTGAGGACTCAAATGTTCATACTGATTATTATTCCAGCAGCTGCGCATTGAACCGCTTGCTTTCTCAGCACTACATAAAGATTAAACAACTTCAGCTCTTTAAACATCCGAATATTTCAGTAGCCATTTAATGTTAGACCCAGAGTTAACAGTATAGTCTCAAGTCTTGCCTTTGCACGAATCAGTGCACCTTAGAGATCTAACATTAAAAGGCAGAAATAGAACAGCAGAGGCTAGACAACAGCTACAGAGCAAGCCAGCCAAATGCCAATGAGGGTAGTGAGATTAAAACATAAAACCTGGAGTAATTCAGTAGGCAATAGAAAACAAGATACTGAACTGGGACTGCCATAATAAGAAGCTGCAAGCCACTTTGAACGGTGGCCCATCAGAAAACTATCACTGAACATGTCAAAAAATGAATTATCTGAATATTAATGACAGTCAGAGAGAAGTTCTCTCTTAAACATCTTTCTATTTTTCAACCAGCTATAAAAGAATGTACGAAAGGTAGAAGAAAGCCATTATCATTTTGTGCTGCTTTTACCGACACGGAGCAAATCAAGAAAATCTGAGAGGCACTGCTAAGATTTCACCTATAAAACTGTCTGCCATTTCAAAACTCCGTGGTAGAAGTGTCAGATAAAAAAAAAGGACACTTAAAGATATAAATTACTTAAATGGCTAAAGAAATTGAATTATGAGGAATATATTAAAGAAACACATTTATACTTCTGCAGTTAATAAAAAGGCTAAGGGGGAACTAAAATTTGATTAACTGCTTTTCGGATCTCAGTGTGCTTCATGTGCTACATTACAGAACCAAATGGAGCCTCTCTGAATATGTTCTGTGCCTTATCAGTGCTGCAAAAACACATCCTTCTGTCAAGAAAAAAATCCTGGCTAGAGAAAAAGTCTTTCAAGCAGTGTATTCATCAATTAAAAGAAGAAAAAGCACTTATATGATAAACAGAGAAATGAAGAGAGTATAAATCCGCCACTATTGATTTAATTGAAATCACATTAAAACTGGTAGATAATAAAACTTTACAACACCGAATTAGAATCTGATAGATCATTAAATTTTCTTTGTGCTTCAGTAATCAAGTCCTTTCATACACACTTCAGTCACTGAGTTCTCATTATATTATGCACTTCTTTCAAAAACTTCAGAGTTCTGTTTGGGATTTGGATTATGTATACATTCACCTCTTCATGCATTCCAAATTATTAAAAACATATTAGGTGTATCCAGAACCCATGGACTTCTACAGCTCAGGAAACTTCTACATCACTTATACAAGAAGACAGAGAAAGGAGGAAAGCTGAGAAACTATATTGCAGCAATTTTTTACCATACTAAAAAGGTTTTTTTAAGGTCTTTAAGGAGTCAAATCAAGGAAGCAGTATTTTATTTAATGTTTCTGTTAACAAGTACTCACATATATGCAGACCATCATTACCTGAAATATCCTGCAGAGCCTGCTGGCATACTGAGTTGACCTGAGTGGGATTTGCTGATCCAAGCTACTTTTAAAAAGCTGCCATTATATTATTTTTTTCTCAGAGATTATATCATCTTCACCCAGAACTTTTACTTTCTAGCACTTTTAATATTAAAAGCTTTAAAAATATACTTAGATTAAGTCATTATAAAATATCAGAATTGGGGGATAGTCTTGCACTTTTTTTCAGCCTCTTTAATTTCATGCTCTAGAGCCTAAACTTTTAATCTGCGAGCTCACCCCCTCTGGCACTGCAATTCTCCACTTTTTGGCGCAGGATATGCAAATGAGACCCAGTCTATACCGTTGAATATACCAGTCACGTCTACCTTTCTGCCTTGGATACTGAGCTTAAGATGCCAGTCAATTTAAGGTTCCCTAGAATTCAAATGGAAAAGTGTATAAAAAAAAATCTCAAAAGAAATAAATAAGCAAGCATCCCCTGGACTTGTACAATTCTTATTCAAAGTCACCTGCAGTCCACTGTGTTTGCATTTGGGCTCTACATAAAACAATTCTGAAAGAAAATTTCTGCTTGAAAGACCAAGGGAAGAAAGACTTGGTTCAGGCAACAGTAGCAAGTGAACGCAGATGCTTTATTCCAGGCACGGGGTATTCATTCCTTGGTTAATATTGCATTCAGTTGCATGACTTTTCTTGTATGTAAATAGATTTGCAGCACTCACCATATTTCAATCCTCTCTTTGTTTTGCTGTCTCTCACTGAAAGCACATCATCCTTGAAAATGCTCAGACAAGAAAACTAGGACAACTGTAACACTTGATCATTCCCATATTATAATCTCAACATAAACAGAACCGTGAAAAGATAAAAATGCATTCAGTTTCATGTTAAAATCTAAGGAAAGTGTTGCCATCTATATGTACCAAATACCAAATACTAAGATAAAACCAGACCTCAAGGCAGGCAATGTTTATATCACTTGGAATGCTGAAAACTTTCCCACACCAACCCTGAATTAGCAAGTGGTATGACAGCAACATCCAGCTTCCTCTGTCCTTCCACTTTTTTTCAGTCATTTCTTACCAATGTTTCTAATTGTTTCCTATTAACGCATATAAATACCTGAAGGGAGCGTGCAAAGAAGACGGAGCCAGGCTCCTTTCAGTGGTACAAGAGGCAATGGGCACCAACTGAAACACGGCAGGTTCTGTCTGAACATCAGGAAACACTTTTCACAGTGAGGGCGAGCGAGCACTGGCACAGGTTGCCCAGAGAGGCTGTGAAGTCTCCATCCTTGGAGATATTAAAAAGCTGTCTGGAGGGTGTCCTGCACAACCGGCTCTAGGTGTCCCTGCTGGAGCAAGGGGTTGGCCCAGATGACCTCCAGAGGGTCCTTCCAACCTCAACCATTCTGGGATTTTGTTTCACTGATCCAGCAAAACCTCCAAATACCTGCGTGCACCTCCATGGCTAACGGTGCAGCAGCACTGAAATGGTGAAACTGATGAAAGCCACGATAAGAGAAGAGAATGAGGAATCATCAGTCCTCTGTACAATAATCTCAGCCTATGGGCAACTTATTATTAGGACAAATTAGGCTAACAGCTGAACTGCAGGAAACATGGATTTATACAGAGCTGTTAGTCTGTCAATAATACAGTAAAATACATTTGTTCTGAGGTGTATATGTCAGAGGCTATTTCCTCAAAGTATCTAATGAATAAAAGGGTAGGACAGTGCTGTCATTTCAACTTGGATCAAAACTCTCATTTTATATACCTTAGAGGATTCTTTATAAATGTAAGCAACAACAGTATTTTGTTATCTAATGAATTAGGTCTCTTCATTAATTTAACTAAACAGTGCAGAGATCTAAGGAAAAAGCTGATACATTCATAGATAGGATATTCTTTTCCACAAATATCTTTTACGTGCTGATGGTCATGCTCCTGCAAATGTGTGAAACTATGCAAATGAGCATGCTATAACCTAAATTTTTCATTTGATATCTAAGTCAGCTCCAAATGAATCAGAACAACCAAATTATTTTCATAATAAGAGTGACCACAGAACAAATATCACCACTGAAAAAATGATTTTGCAAGTAAGCTGCAGCCACGAGGGAAGACTGATGTAACGCACACAGAGTGCTTCTCATTTACACACCTGAATTATAAGGAAATGTTCTACATTTCCCCTTGGGGAAGAGGTGAAATATGCTCCACTGAGCCGGAAACTCACTGCTCTTGATTTTTCTGCCTCAGGTTGACTCAGATATTCCCCCTGTAAAGCTGGCAGAGTTATAGTGGGAAGTTCCAAAGGAAACAGTCACATTTCTTGATGTCATGTCATAAAGTCCTGCTTTTTTTGTGTGTGTACATATATATGCATATATTTTTATACACACACACACTCTCCAGCAACACTTCATTCTGCCTTCATCCCAGTTTCCCTATAAGGAGGTTCAGCACCAGGCTGGGACTGCAGCACGCCTGCATTTGGTAGCCATTTCGGAGCCAACAGACACATACGTCAGCCTGCAGCAGAGGCAGGGGAGAAGCTCCCCGCAGCCACCTGCCTCCCCACGCCGCTCACAGCATGACTTGCACTCCCACCCCACGCTGGCCCCTTCACCACAGCTGTTCTAGATGCTTCTCCATCAAAATAGCTTTGCCTATAGGCTTTTACAGAGACCAATTTTTCACTCTTATTCTTGGATCTCTCTCACGCTTCGGTGACGCTGACTGAGGTGCAGAGCTGCACTACAGATCTGTCACAGGCCAGGAAGCAAAATATTCCAGGAATCATTCCAGGTTACACTGAAGTCCTTAAATGGTTTGGCCTTGTTCAGTACTTCACCACTTTGCTTTGACACATATGCCAGACTTCAAAAAGTCATCACTAGTCAGCATCACATGTCCATACGAACAGATGTAACCTATATTGTCACCAGTACTGTCTGGAAGAAAGAACGAATGGTGCCAAGCCCTTTCTTCCATGACTTAAAGACATTCTTTGACTTGTGAACATCAAAACAGTGCACAACTTCAAGTTACTAAATTGGTGAATTATTTCTCCAGGAAACTGTCACATTCTTAGGGCATTCTTTTCCTTGGGACTTCAGTTTTTATTGTGCCAGGTTAGACTACAGTACCTCTGTACTATATGTAATATTCTAAAGGATGAAACTCTTCCACCATGTAAAATCTTGAGCAGAGAGGACACAAAATTTAAAGTATCATACTCTGTCACAAGACGAAATCCATTAAAACAGTTATCCTTCTCAATATCAGCTCTACAGATAGGAAATTTAGGCATAAATTATCGCAAATATCCAGGGCCATATATAAACCCAGCGTGGTATTATTACTACTAGAACTAACGCACATAACTTACTCTTCTTGTGCAGCTGTAAAGTACTTTTTCTAAACCCATTACCTCTTATTCTACCAGCAGAACACCATTCTTTTATCCCTCTACTGAAAAGGGGAAAAAAAGTGAAAATATAAATCTTGCATCTGAAAGCTTAAAAGTTATAGCGCAGTCTTTCCCCCCAAGGTCCTGCTATTCTCTCTAAATCACTTTATATTCTAGACAGCCTGGCTACACTGCCAACACATCAATTACGCTTTGCATGGTTTGATTGCTAGATTTATTACATTCAATATAATTAAGTGTGAGCCTTTTAGTCTGAAACCCATATGCTGAAAGCACAGGAACAAGTATGTCTGAAACTTTTAAAAGTTAGCCATTAGTAAAACGAACGTATTGCTTTAGATCTATAAAACAGTTACACAAAGCAGGCTACACTTAACCTTGCGGGAGCACAATGGGCCATGAAGTACAAAGCAAAGATCAGTCTTCCATGAAGTTATAAATGTGGCTAAAATACAGACAGACATACTGACTCCTGGAAGATCCAAATATAGTCCATTACAAATCGTGAGTAGACTAGAATAGTAACCCATTTTTCTGCCAGAAATAGCTAATTACAGATTCAGAACAAAGTTCAGCAAGCTGTGCAATTACCAAAATACAGACACATTGAATAACAGGTATAATTTCAGTTGTTATGCAAGTGGCAGAGTGCAGGAAAGACCAAGGAAAGCTGGCCATGGCACTTGCAGAACTGTTCCACGATAGATAGCCCCATTCTTGGTAAACAGCCATTAGAAGCATTTTGACTGCCAATGACAGAGTTTGACCAAAAGAGAAACTTATTAACATAAAGGTTAATTTGGTGTTAATGACTGTTTAATTTCACAGATCTTGTCTGTACCAGAATATCAATGCTAGGTTATTAAAGCACTTACATCCATTTTTTATTATTTCTTCCCTGTAACCAGATCTTACGAAAAAGAGTAGGTCACAGAAATTTGTCAGAATTTATAATGAGAAACAGATAAAAACTTTCATTACTCTTAAACCTTTTAGTGCTTTTAAATCAGCAGCAGGCAGAATTACAGGACAGCTAGTCTAGCACTATGCTGTGCTATTATATTTAGATTTCAAACCAGATGGACACTAGCTAATAATTAAATATTAGAATTCTCTACTTGAATTTTAAATAGATCATTTCAGTTCTGACTCAGTCTCAGACAGGTGGTGGCAGTGACATGAGAATTTACAGAAGAGATAAGCCAAAACAGGTTACAAGTTCAATGAGAGGAAGACATACCAAACACAAGGCTGAAAATTTTAAAACTTCGCAGAATAACCTGAAACACAAGTAAAAGGCAGAGAACTTCCATCCAAAGACTGTATTTCACTATGTTTAGGAAGGTTCTTGTCAAGACCAAAATTGAGTGACAAGCTGGACAGAAACAGCTGATGAAATAAGACCTTATACTGCTCTACTCCACTAGAAGACAGCAGATAGAGGGCAGAGAAAATAAAGACAAACTTTTGCTTGCACCTTACACCTTTCACGTTTGCTTCCTTCCTCCTCCAAAATAAACTGCTCTTAAGCTGAAACTGTGCAGATATATTTGCAAATAGATTGTTAGTCATATACAGAATTCTGTCCAGGGTCAAGTTGGGCAGAAGCTTGATAATTCCCATCTCTAAAAATTCGTATTTTACAAATGGCCTTCATTTTAAGCAGTGAAGACATCTGCTTGTACAAAATGACTCAACCAACACACTTTTGCAAAGATCTTTTCTCAGACAGCTTTATTGGTTTTCTTTACATTTAACATAATGTTAAGAAACATAAGAATTTTTCTGAATTTGTTAAGCACATTTGAAGGAGTATATGTTTCATTAAGGTAGCATCCTAAGCCAACACTAACTTCACTCAATTCTCCACAGTAATTTTTAACACACTAGGAAACATCTGCACTACAAGCAGCTAAATTCTGTGCTCTAACTGCCAGTATGCAACGCCACAGCTTGGACACTCGATATGTGTCCTAACAGAAATGTAAGGGTTGGGAGGGGAAGCAGTAACCAAAAGCAGCTTACCAAGCTTCCTTATAATAATCAACCAAAATCATTCCTTACACTAATACATTGTCTCATGTGAATTGTAGCTCTATAGGCAAAAGTCTGATTTTACAGATATGCCAAAATCAATAGCTAAATTAGTTCTTCAACAATCAAAAGCTGTCTGCCCTCCAACTCGTAGCAGATACAATATTGACTTTTAATTCAGGTTTCTGGGGCCTAGATCAGTGTTGTGGCAAAACTGGAGATGAAACTAACATCACACATTGCAGGAAAAATGCTTTAACATTTACAAAAGAAATGTTAAAATTAACCAAATTCGTTCAGCCTCTTCTAAAGGGATTATGCAACACGCTATAAATTTGAGAAGTACCATCTGGTAGGAAGGTGCATAATGCACATGCATCCATTATTCGCACATTTTCACACTGTACCAAGCCTCTGGGAGGATATATTTTACCATGATATTTGAATTGGAAAAATATCATTTAAAGAACTCAAATGTAAAGGAAATGTTTTGCATTTAAATGCGGTTACAGAATTAAAAGCTAAACTCATATTACAAAGTAGACATGATACGCACATTTTCTAACAAAATGGGTCAGCAGA
Organism: Pterocles gutturalis; assembly: GCF_000699245.1. Taxonomy (NCBI): domain Eukaryota; kingdom Metazoa; phylum Chordata; class Aves; order Pterocliformes; family Pteroclidae; genus Pterocles; species Pterocles gutturalis. Next base: position 114,546 of record NW_010100849.1, read on the forward strand.
GAAGGGTGTTTACATCACCACTTTAAATATCTAGTTTAAGTAGCTCCATTTCCTACATGGACCCTGCACAAAGTCTGACTTAGGTCCACCAAATGACCTACTATTCTTTAGTATCTCTTTGGGAAACATGAATTCTTAAGCACAAGCAAAACAACTAAAGGAACTGCAAATATTATATATTAGTTAGATCCTCATTTCATAGTACTGAAGGCTTACTTGATTTCAGGATCTCCTCATTGTGCAGATATGTGAACTAGCAAGTACAAAGAGAGTCCGGGGGATAAAGACTAGAAGAGATTATAAGCATGCATTGCAAGACAGAAGGGGGAAAAAAGGCTTTTGAGAAGACTGGAAAGATCCTTTGTTCATACAGGGTTTATCAGAAATACGGCTGGTATTGCAAACATCAAAATGCTGGGCCATTCTGCTTCTCTGGATACAGACAAGTTCCTTAGAATAACATGGGACAAGTGAGACTTATTCACCACATTGACAAATATTTTTGTATCCACATACACAGGATCCAGCAATTTTCAGTCTGAGTGTAGCATCTCTACTTAGCTGGCTAAACCATGTTCTACAGATGCAGTTAAGTATCACGGATGAGGTTTGTATATAGCAATGAGATCTTTATGTGCACCAGTTGAGGTGATCCAATAAAATAAACTACATTTAGCAGCAGATCTAGTAGGAAAATAAATCTCTTTCCTTGCACCACTCAAATTATCCCCCATTCTTTTATCTCCAGAACTCAGAAGCAGAAGTGGATTAATGGTTGACTCATGTCTCATTCAAAAGTAGAGAGCAGAGGGCAAGAACAAACAAAACCTCATTGGAAAAATCCAGTTTCTATTTACAGGCAAGATCTAAACTAATTTCCTAGATAGACTTTCATAAGCTCCTTTGCTACAAAGATATGAGCCTTTCTTTATTAGCAATTTTTTTCCTCAGTCATTGCATAAGTGTAGTAGCCCAACACTCTCTTCAAAGGATCATGCTGTAATTTAGCACTGAAAACCAAAACATGGGCAATTTCGGTTCAGATAAAAATTATGTGGCTTACTTTCCTGTCTATTTTTAGATAGCAGTTCAGGAAAAAAAACTATTCAAGGAACTCTTAAAAAAAAAGTATATGACATATATTTACAGCTATTTCCTACCCAGCTATCTATCTCAAAAATTTTGGAATTAAAATTCATTAAAAATGTCCCTTGAGATAATGGATAGATTTTTTTCCTCCCTGACCATTTCACCATCGACTAGTATCCAGTTTTTACTGCAGAATCATACAAAAACTTTGCAGAGGAACAAATAACCAGAACAGCCATGGGTTCAATGCCTGTTGCAGCAGCCTCAAGGCCAGCAGTCTTCAGATCTTTTTTCCTGTCTACATTAAGAAACTAGGAAGGACCAGGTGGCAATTCTGATGGATGTTTAAATAACACTTTGCCATATTTATGAAGTTGCTTGTGTATTTCATCTACAAGCAACCATTACTTAAAATTAAAATGCATAGCTTGTGTTCATTAAAATAGGCATCAGATGGGAGTTCTTGTTGTAGAGTCATGAAAATTTAGAACATTGTGAGAACATGTCAAAGAACCTCTAGTGACTCTGGCCTATTTCTCTACAGAAGGCTGCTTCACGCTTCTTTATAGAGTAAAGAAAACACTATGAGAAAGCTCAAACTCCTCTGTTCAAGAAGGTGTAAAATACATTGTAGAAGTGTGAGAAGAACCAGTAAGAGAACTGTTGGGATTTTCTCACTGGGTGCATTTATTTGAATGTCAGCAACTTTAATCTAGATCACTCATTATACAACAGGACCCTACATGTTCCGTGATATTACTGTAAAGGGACCTTGTCAACCTGGTTGTGTTGCTCCTCTGTTAGTTCTCAACAAAGCTTGTAAAGCCAACCATCTTTATAAAACTCGGGAGTAACTTGCACAAATTAATAAGTTTTATCATGAAACAGCCTTTTAAAATATCACTCAAGGTCACAGCTATGATGTGAAATGTTCCTCTACCATGTACATTTTGTTTGCATAAGCATTTTTGGCAGGTAACGTCACTCACAGTACAGAAAACCTCCTCGATCCGCTCAGGTTTAATTGCTTCCCAACACACACAAAAAAAAATCCCTATTAATGCTTTTTGACAAATTAACTGCACATTAATTTTCATTACTTGTTTTCTCATGCAAAACAGGCTATTATTTCTCAATCTCAGTAAGTTTTCAAAATGAACGAGTTTCTAGTTCAGATGGGCGCGGGTGTTTGCAGTATAGCACTTGGGATATTACCCAATTATAGCTGATACAGTTAAAAGCCTGTCAAGCACAGCTGAAGAGAGTAAGCACAGCAGGGTGTCTTCTTTACAACGGCATTACATGAGAGAATACTACCTACTGTTGCTAAAAGTAACATAATGAACACCAGGGTTTTTTTCATAGACAAGACTTTTTTTTAGCCATCCAAGTGGAACAAAAGAGGCTTCGAAGACTATTACTGCATAACCCTTCAGTGACAGAGAAAACATAACTGATTGGAAAAATAGCCCAGTAAAACAATTTACCAGAAAAAGTTACTTATTGAAGCCTTTCTCTTGTCATTTCTTCAAGTCAGGTGGAATTCCTGGAATTAGACATGCTTCCTCTGTCCTATCAGGATTCAGTGCCTACTTGATCCTAGACAAGGTCTTCCATCTACCACTCAAGGCTTTTCTCTCCAGGAAGGCTCCAACTTTCTAGTCAGTGAGTATTTACTTACACAAAGCACTCACTAGAGAGAGCTCTACAAGTCCGCCCACCCCTGCCCCTAGCCTGGAGTTCATGTCCATTTCTGCAACACAAGCAGAGTTAGTTCCCAATTCACTTTCCCGCATGCCAGGTGAGCATCCCAGGCTTCTGGTTAGTGGTCAGAAGCCACTGATATTTAACAGAAGAATACCGCAAGGATCTTTTAGGAAACTGCAGGAAAGCTTTGTAAGAAGAGGACAATCAACGCGAGGTGACTTCTCAGGCATGGCATATGATATTGGTTTGGAGTTTGTAAAACTTGAAAATTTAATCGGAAATTGCAAAGCCAGTAAGTCCTTTAAAGCTACAGACCCTCTTCACCTGCAATCTCAATTACACATGAAAAGCACAACTGTAGTCAGGGAATAGGTATCTATGTATTTCTGTGGCCAGATAGAATGTTTAAGAACTTGGGTCCTAGACAAGGAAGATGAGTTTGCACTGGTTCCAATCTCTCAACAAAAGCACGAGTTACTAAGATGCTCTTTAAAGTACCACTCAATGTAAGCTGCAAAACAAAACCTCTCCAATGATCCATTTCATAAATGGCTCATTTGAATTGGTTCAGACTTGCTCTGTTTGCCTTCTGGTCCAGAAATATGACAGCCATGAAGCTTTCAGTGGGGCACTTAGGAAACACCAACTGTAATTTACACTCGAAACAAGGTGTAACCTATTTTTTTTATATAGCTGCCTATACAGCTGCAATTTTTCCTCTTCTAGAAACTTGAGATAGTTATTTATAGTATTAAAGTATCAAAAGAGCAATTAGAAGAAGTTTTGCTTTTCAAGTATCTTTTTTCCAGTCATTTTAACAGGCTGAATTTAAATCAAAGCTTTCTATGAAAAGTGAAAAGATGCCTCTAAAGGGAAATGCTCAGTCTAAGTTGATCCTTGACAACAGGAGTTACTCTTTAACATGAATTCTAATTCTTGGGCAGTCTTTGTTTCATCACATGAATGCAGAAGGGAACTCTTGGGATACCTGCAGAACCTATAGGTAATTGTTTGTGTTCTCTCAACTGCAAATTAAGTTTATTTATACATACGAAAACTCACTCTAAGGTAACAGATGGGAGCTTCTGTGGGAAATATGCACATAAATTTTAGGTTTCACAGGAGCTGTAGATGCAAACAAGCATACTGCCTCAGATTGAAATCTCCCAGCTGTATTGATTTTTCAGAATGGAACATGACTGGAAGTTATTCACAGATGCTCTCCTCCCGCAGCAGCAAGCTGATCTCCCTCCTCTCATGGGAGAAGGGGCACTGAGGAGAAGAGCTGCTGATGGAGCTCAGGAAAAAGACTCCAGACATGAGCTGCAATGGATCTGAATGAAGAAGGAAGGAGGAAGACAGAAGAAAAGCATTTGTTCAGTAGAGAAGTTCATTAACTTTTTAGATTGGACCTTCCTTTTTTTTTTTTTAAACAATTTCATTCCTCTTCTCTTCACCCATCCCATTCCCTTCATCATATCTATGTACATATAACTCCACTATGTGTCCTGTCTCAGAGAGCTCTCCTCTCATCACACACAGCAACCCAATCACCTCCTGTCTTGTCTCCACCCCCAAAAAAGTCTCAACTTTCAGCAGGTGCTTCCTTAATCTTCATCGTATAGTCCCCTGCAGCCTTCTCAAAAGCCTTGCTATGAGGGTTTCTCCTCTCCATCCCAGCCCAAGCGTCCACTACAGGTTCACCGCAGCTCACACTGTGCATTCTCTACCTGAGCTCACTCTTACCCAGGACAGAGGAAAACTGAGGATGTTGAGCTGTCCCCAGGCAGGCTGTCAGTCCACACCAAAACAGTTCGCACAAAAAAAACCCAATCCAAAATCCCCACAGCTCTCTTCAGATTGTCTCCTCTCCCACCTTCACAAAGGAAAATACTATGCCCCTTGCATGGTTGCCTGAGAACTTGTAAGAAGGGACTGTGCAGCCGAGCATATGTGGTAGGAAATACTGAAATAATATTGGAGAATCACGTACACCCAAGTTTTGGTAGGCTTACAGAAAGAGAATCCAGCTTAGATTCATGGTATGGGTGATTACACTGGGATGGACACAGTGCCTTTTTTTTTTTTTTCTCTTGATCCATGACCTCAAGCTGGCAAGCATCCCAGCAACTGAACAAGTAGGGACGCAGAGTCAGTTAATTAACCCCTTCTCAACAGAACTCCTGTACCTCCAGGCATCATTCAGTGACATTATTATTCAGTAACTCTGTCAGAGGGATGTCCACATGGACTCTGCACCACACAGCATGTTGTAATAGTCTGCAAGAGCTGCATTCATGATCTCAGGTCAAAAGGATATTCATCAGCAACAAATTCTGAGCAGAAATATTTGATACAGTCATGACGCTCTGCCAAAGAAGATTTACTTCTCTAGTGAGGCACACGATTGCAACTGCTGAAATGCCGTCTCCTGGGCATTCAAATTCTATAGCACCTCCGCAAACTCTAAGTTTATTCAACTAGAAAAACTAAAAATAAACCCAAAAATTAATGATGTGGCAGACTGACATTCATAGATGCTGAAATCCAATGCACATCAGTGCTGACCTGGAACAACCAATGCTACAAGGGAATGTGTTACCACTTCCCAACCCATAGCTTGCCCTGTATAACAGAGGGGCACTTTACTGGACATAAGCTGCAAAGAAAGGCAGCAGTCATAATCACTGTCATGATTACAGCTCCTTTTTCTCCTACTGCACTCCTCGTAACAACAAATGAAAAACCGCTGCAATTTCTCCCAAGGTTATTCTGCACTCTTCCACACAAGACAATTCCTAATCCTGTCGATATGGCTCTGATGAAGTTATGAATCACACGATTTTAGAAAAGAACAGGAGACCCCCAAGAGTTGGTACAGGCAGTTGGTACACACGTTGATCAACAACAGTTTCCCTTTTAACTCGGCTGTCGAGGACAGAGTTCCTACCCCAACACACACTTTTAGGCTGTCATAACTGAGACTCCGATGGTGGAAACAGTCCACTCCACACTGAAGCCTGTTTCTGGACATATCCCAGTACAGGTCGCACACCTGCAGATGACTGTTCTGGTGTTACTGATACACATGGACATGAGCCCCACGTCCCAGGGCAGCTGCACAAGCAGCATTACACAGTGGCTCCAAATCGTACAGAGTGGCTACTGTGGCAATAGGAAAAACTTCACACAGACAGGTTGATTCAGATCTTCCCACTGGACAGTACTGTATTTTTTCCATGAGACAAGCAGTTCTGACAGTCCCTGAAGTTTGCAGCTGAAAGTCTCGTACAGGCAACAAATGACACTACGACAGAGAAGTGATGGCTGCTAAGTCATCATCTTTAGAAGCAGGAACCACAGACCCAGCACTCCTGTGACATCATGTTTAGACACCTGTGAGCTCTCAAGCAATTTGTGAAATAATGAACTGTTAAGATGTGTAAGACAGGTCCTCGCTGTAATTAACTGAAGGATTCCTTTTGTTCACCTTCCATGTACAAAAGGATGCAGAACAGACAGTGCAAGGGGAACTCTTCCATATGAAAAATCCATCTTCTGCAAATTATTGAACCCAAGTCTCAGATTTCAATTTTTGCAAGTTTTATGGCTAGCATCATACTGAGGAAGCCATCCTCAAATACATCAAGTCAATGTAAAATGATACAGTAATCTTCCTGAACATTCTGAAGATCAGTTAATCAAAACTGCTCATCTCAGAGGGATCATTAGGAAGTGCAGTTCTCCTTTCTAAATTGGAACTTCCAATCACTACTGATCATTCCAGCAAATATACCCAGCTACTATGCTTATCCTGCAGCTTAAGTCATCTCCCAGATGACTTCTGCAGCCTCCAGTTTCACCCTCAGCAGTGCAGTTATGCATGAACATAAATAATTATGGCACAAAGAGAATTAAAGTTACAAAAAACATCAAATAAATGGGATTTATTCATACCAAAATAGTTTATGTGAGGTAAGGCATGAAGTTCTGACATTAAGTATAAAGTAATATCCATTTTCAATTTTAAAACCTCTATTTTAAAATAAACCTAAAATTGATCCATATTCTAAACGTTACTTTTCTACGGCCATTTTCCATTTCAATTGTTTAAGCGTACAGGATGTACGTTAAATGTGACCAAAAAAAAAGATGCTTATTAAATCAAAAGTACTTCCTCTGAACTAAAGCATTACAAATACAAAAACCTGATTAGGTACTTTCTTGCAGAAATCTACCCTCTCCCCTTAATGCAGACCTTGGTACACCTTGATACACTGCCCAAAACCTTGAACATTTCCGTAAAGGAACTGGCATATTTTATAAAAACACTCCTTGCATTCAGCCAGCCTTGACTGCACATTATAACATGCTCACTTTTACCAGCACTTAACCAAACTGTGGAAACAGACAAAAGTGGAGAAAACAAGCTGGTTACCACACAATATAGCTAGGAAAATTTATAGGGTGGACTATGGGAAAAAAAAAAAAGGGGGGGGGGGGGCTTTATTTTTACCTGAGCTCTTAATTCACATTAAAATTAAAAGTGAAACACTACAGCTGCCACAGAATAAATCTGGCTAATCTTAGGGTAACTGCATATGAAAAAATCAAGATTCATGTACACATCTTAACAGAAAAACAGAGACCCCATAGACATTGTCCCATATACCACAGACAAGTTGCTCCAAAATGGGCTTCTGGAATAAATAAGAGGAAAAAAAAAAATTCTAAGAAATAGGAAACAGAAAAAGCTACAATCAAAAGTTTTACTTTCCTGATGCCTGTCTTCCCTCTAACTCACCATTAAGGAAAATACTTGAATGCAACGAGCTTAGAGCCATCTCATTCACTAATCTCTATCAGTGACCTAAAGGATGCAAGAGCTTTTTTACAAAGTCTGACTTGTTATTCTACAATCCAGGGGTAACTGCCCAGAGTGAAACAGCGTGCGGTGTTCTGGATTTGGGACCCTGAAGCTTTAAACAATTACTTGCGTAGTCATGAAGGTCAGCTTGAATTTCAGAGAAGTTGCTGCAGAAGGTCTGCACCCGAGAGAGCTGTTATTGCAAACTCCTGGGAGAAGGGAGCAGGACGGTAAAAGCCCAAAAGTTGTGAGAGTCAATGCAGGAGACTGTGAGGAGATAATGAAGTGGAACCCCTTGTCCAAATAACCTCCTCAGGCACAGCCTTACGGTGTAACTAGGAGGCAGGGCACAACCACGACCAACAGCAAACCAAAATACCAGAGTCAGAGACAGAGGCAGAATCTAACCCTAAGGAAATAATATCTGAATTTTCACCACTTTGAAGCACCTTGGCAGAGGAATCTAGGGAACTCCAGAGCCCTGAGGCTCTCCACGTTGCAGGCGAAATGAAAACTTCTAATGTTGCAACAAGAAGTGAAAAAAGTATTTTACAGAAAGTTACTCTAGCATGAAGAGGAAAAAAAAGTAATCTCATCCTGTCTGAAAAGCTGTCTCCCACGCACAAAATAAGAGGACAATGGTCTCACACATATTTTACAAGTTAAATTAGGAACATAATAATCCTTACTTTTTTATTACATATTGTAAATAATTAAGCAATGGAAGTTACTAGACTTCAAGACACCCAATTATAAAGCTGCAGCTTGTGCACAGCTGTGCCCTGAAGGCAAGTTCCACACAGCCCAGCCCTGTCTGTGTGCTCTGTTAAAGGGCAAATCTCTCTGAAGGAACTGTCACCATTAGTGTCACCTTAACGTGTGCATTTGACATGTCACCGATTTGAATCACCAGAGATGAAAGTTAAAGAAAGTAAATTTCACTATGTTTACAGAAGAACTCTACTATACAACCTTGGAAACAAAACAACCACTGGCCAGTTGTTCTGTTTCTAGTGGTGGCTATTCACAGAAGCATTCAAGCACCTGTTCTCGTGTCATTGGAACACTTGTCACATTCCCTACAATGAGCTGTGGATGTGGAAATGACAAGTGTCAAGTGCTTCTACTTTTTTTCAACTTGTACAAAGCATATGAATCATCATGCTATCATGCACATGTGAAGCCAAAGCCGAGTATTGTTTCAGGTCTCTCCCTAAAGCTTATTTTTAATAAATCATTCTGAAGTCTCTCCAGAGGTTTAGCCACATCTCAGCTGCCTCCGCTTGACTCACGCCCTGGTACAAATTGTGAACAGGGAAACATCTGAGGTTCTGCCCCATCTCAGAGACTGTATACATTGTCTAATTTTCAAGCATGTTCCATCTTGCTTGTCCATACATAAACTATAAATAAAAAGAATTTGGGATAAGAATTATCTGTCACCTATGCTAGCTGGCAAGGGACTGGAACGTGCTGTCCAGGAGCTACCAAGGCCAGGTAGCAGGTTCTCACCCTCTATACTTTGACTGACAGTCATGCCAAGAGGGAATCCTTTTCACTAAACCTAATTGCTTTACTGAAATGCTGCCAGACACCTCCATTACACCCCTGATGTGCCAGGAAGAATTACAGCTTTCATTTGCACATTTCTGAAAATAGCTCAGTAGTGTAAGCCAAGATGGGGATCCTGACATTATTCACTATTTGAAGGAGGCAAGCTATCAGTTATCTTTAAACAGAGCAGTGTTCCTCTTTCTTTTAAGAAAAAATTTATTCCATATTCCATGAGAGGGACAGTTAACTGTAACTACCACTTCAAGGGTATTCCAGACAAGAACAATCTTCTGTAAAGTCCTAAATTACCTGCCACAAGCAGACAAACAGGAAGGATCAGTTGAGATCCCTGCTTAGAAACTTCTTTGGCAACTAGTTGCTGATTGCTCTTTTATGTAGACGATTGCTCTTTCCTGTAGATACCGTCCATTTTGACCTTCTTTTAGAATGACTCAGAGGAGAACACCTTTAAAATGGGAAGCACTGCTTACCCTATAATGCATTTGCATACACTGTGCAGTTACACTAAATAATGTATTTCATAGCATGAGCTATGTAAAACACATTTCTCTTAGTAATTATAACTTATTCATGTGATAAACAGAAAATGCATTTATGTATATGACTGTCAGCGGTTTTTCTCCCTCTGCAACATTACCTCACATACACATTTTTTCTCCCCACAACCAAATATTTTCCCATAGCCTCATCAATGTTACCATTTTAACTTTGATTTGATAGGGTGACCTAAACGACTAGCAAGTTTAAAGGAAAAGTATAACACAGACAGAAAGAGGCAACAAGATACCCGTTTCTGGACTACAATAATTTCATTTGACAGCATACTACTTGAAGGACTTATTTTGCACAATGCCACATTGCAAAAAAAATCTATTTTGTCTGTCTCCTACAGACACACCCTGGCATTATTCACAGATGGGACACAAATCGTCTCTCCTTAAGAGACATGGCCACCACACAAACAGCTCTGCTTGCTTTTTAATTTTGTGCACATCCACTGTTGCATCAGCCAAATTCGGTTTGTTAAGCCTTCTTAGAAAGCTGTTTGCTTTGTTTCAGATTTCAAAACACGGTGATCTTCATACTGTGCTTTGCCCAGTGGTTGTCCTGTGCTGTGCTTACCCTCCTCAAAAAGCAAAGAATAGACAGAAATGCAATGATACAATGCAAAACCTGACTGTTTGTGGCACTGTGTTGGAGTCTGTATGGTACTAACCTGTCAAGTTTCCTGATTAATGTTAGCTAGTGCCACACATGGTGTTACAAACTTGCCCTAAACAATTTAGTAAATTATTGGTATTATGCAAAAATAATAAGATCAGGGATGGGTGTTATTTCTAACCTTTTATAGGCCAGTGGCACAGATATAAATACTCTTACAAATATAAAAGGAATAATACTTTAAATGGAAAAGCATCATTCAAGACTCCAGGTATTCTGCTTTGACTATGTGACATGCAAATCCACAATTTAACTGTGCTCACTGGACTAACTTGGAGAAAATGGGAAAGTTAGAAAAGTAAGTGTCCAAGTCAGAAAGTATGTTGGGTTATTGATTTCCACCCCACCACCCCCCCCCCCCCCAAAAAAAAAAAAAATCATACAATTGACAGAAAGTGCCTTTCTGACAGCATGGACAGGATCCTCTGCTTTATTCTGTCATAATGCTTTGGCTACTCACCTCTTCCACATCCGTGTGTCTGCTAATGTCTACTGCTTCAACCCTAAAATATTACAAATATACCCAAAAATTGTCTAGCAGAGACTACATGGAATAAGCTAACACTGCAGCACGGTCCAACAGTCAAAGTCTGGAATAACAATGAAGTAAAAATTGCTGCTATTCCCAAACCAAAGATGAAGTTTGGGAAAGCAGATTTACCGTCCGCTGGACAAGGTGCCAGCCTGAACTTCAGAGGTCTCGGTACCTACATGAGCAAAGGAACCTGAGCCACATGCCCTTCTCCAGGAGTCATGTCTGCAGCCTTTCAAATTCCCCCCTCTTCACAGAATTACCTCTTCTTTAGCAGCACTACTTTTTGAGCATGTTTAACTCTTACCAGAACTGGCTCATCACCTCTTAGAGAAAAGCAACAGAAAATAAATACATCAGTAGAAGAAGACATCACAAAAGGCAACTCATGCATCAGTTGTTCATATGTGGGCAACACTTATTTACACCCTAGTATCTGCCTTTGTATTGTACTTTGAGGATTACAAATTTCCTTGCACATTTGTTCAGGCACTTAGGTACTTATAAACCTAAATATTTACTCGGGGAACAGTCAAGTTTGAAAACCAGGGTCTGATTTTGAGTGCATGTTTTACTTCGACTAAAACTAGAAACTGTAAATAGATTTATTTTTTTTCCAAAAGTGCCATTGAACAAAAGAGACTAGACTTTTCATTTGCTGACTTGCTAGATGTTTCCTCCTGTTTAGCACTCTTTGTAGCATGTTGGTCTTCACTTTGGAAAAAAAAACTCGTGGCAAATTCTGCAAATTTTCTGTCCAAAACAGCACACAAAGCACAGCTGCCATTCCAAGGAACTTCCAACGAAACTGAGGCAGGAGGCCAGCTCTCGCTTTTAGCAGAGGCAGACCATAGGCAACTCAGCTGTGGCCCTGAGGGCTTCTGTGTGCCAGTCAGACTAGATCAGATGCGGCAAAAGAGCAAAGGAATGTAAAAGACAACTTAAACTCAAAATACCTTTGCAAAGCTCTCCGTCTAACTGCAGCAGTAGGTCTAGAACATAAAGACAGCGGCAGCATGGGGAAGAGGGGAATCAAGGCATAAGTGATACAAGGAATAAAGATGAAAGCAGATAGCGGCCATCTCAAAATCAAAAACCTAAATCTCAATTGATAAAGGAAACAAAAGGAGGAAAAAAAATCCAGAATGGTGAAGGCGTTCCCAATAGCATGTTTACAAGAATCAGGGGAACTACAACATTACACAAATAATTGTTACCACACCATTAGAATGATATTTATAAAGAAAATCACATGTGGGCTCAAGTTCATGAAGCAGATGCTTTCGTGGAGAGCTAGAACCATTATAGCAAAAATGCCCCAAGCAGAAAGATACCAACTGCCCTACAGAGCCAGGGAAGGAAGCCCTGGGTGCCCAGAGACCTGGCTGGGTTGGTGCACACAGAGGCAGGGTCAGGAGTTTTGGCTGTGCTAGTAACACAACTTTGTTTCATGACTCTGCACATGCTCTCTTCTTATAGGTAAGTCCGTGAAAACAAAATTGCTAAGTGATATTGGGGTTGCGAATTCAGAGATTAAGCCACGTACTTCAAAAAGAAATCCCTGAACTCCTGCCTGGACAAGGAATTCACAGAACTGCGCTAACTGTTTCCAGCACTTCATGCTGCCTTATTTAGTGACATGAGTACAAACAATCAGAGCACACACACATTTTCTTTTTCAAACTGAGATGTGTCCCTCTTTTTCCCTCACTCCCACTGTGAGAAAGCAAGGGTCATCACACAAACAACAGAATGACACTAAAACCAAGGATGCTGCTCTTTTTTCTTGTCTCCCAAAAGCACAGCTAGGAGTGCCTTAAATTCTCCGAAGCACTTTCTTTACACCTGCACTGGCCTTTTCTTTCCACATAGCCACATATTTTCATTAATAAGCACTTTATCACAAAATAATTGGCTTATGCAGGTCCCTGAAAAAGAAACAGCTGCAAGAGGTAAACAGATGATGATAATTCCAGTATTAATGAAGTCTGGAAGAAGTCTGAATTGCTCCAGGTGAGAAACAGTCTCAGTCTCTTTGAAACAATTTTGTCTGATTTGCTGTTTGGACTTCTTTGGTGCACAAAATTATTTATAAACAGTACTACCCATGTGTTGCAGACCATATGTAGCATTCATTAGCACATCACTTCAACCTTCCTCTCCAGCCACAGTAAGTTACCAGTAAAGACTTTGGCCGTTTCATTAAAGTATTTTAAGAAGAACATTCCATTCCTGTAAGGACACCGTTTCAGTTCTTTAAACACAGCCACACAGAATGGCAAACAAACGATGCAGCATAACTAACGTTTTTACAGTCTTCCTTTGCCAATATTCTGCTGTGTATGTATATCATGTCCTGCACTTGGAGCAGAGCCTCTCCCGGATGCTGAGAATACATCCTTACCCAGCTTGAATCTGCACAGGAATTATGGATTCTGAAATGCATTACCTTCTGTAGCCTTTTTTAGGAGCTATTCAATAATAAAATCAAATTCTCAGTGACAGTAACACTCATTTCCAATTGCTCAACAAGGCCAGATGAAGTGTGTTGTCACTGAGGAACCCTTCACAGCTGAAGACTGCAAGCTCTGTGAGCAGACACCTGAAATCAGCAGTTCCTCAGGAGACCTACGTAGTAAAACACAGTAGCCCAGAAGAGAATTTCAAGGTTTGAAAGAATATTTATCAATATCTCTAGCTCTCATTCCCTCTCTGAGTTTTTCAACCTCTTTCTCAGGAGACCTATGTAGTAAAACACAGTAGCCCAGGCAAAACAGCCAGGAGAGAATTTCAAAGTTTGAAAGAATATTTATCAATATCTCTAGCTCTCATTCCCTCTCTGAGTTTTTCAACCTCTTTCTCACAGCTTAAATCAGCCACAGACAGAACTGGCACGACCTGCATTACTGCTGTTCTTGGGCCATGGGGCAAATGCTGGTCTCCAGCTCCAGGGCTGTGCTCCCCTCCGTGCCCATGGGAGCAGATCTGCTACACACTCATCACCTGCGAGGAGCACACCTTACACCAACCTATCCCACCTTCCATGCTCAGGTTTCCACCTGGAGGGAATTAGTTAGTACGTGCCAGGTACAATCTCGGGAGTGAAGTAACACCAACAAAGCGTGGCCAGACACAGGACTGGGACCAGGACCCTGAAATGAAATGACAAAATGCCTGAAATCCAGAAAAATGTTTATCTGCACACTTATTTAGATTCTTTTTAAAGTATATCCTTCCCCAAATATGAAGAAATTCAGTTCTTCTACATCTCTTCACATACACCATTCGATCAGCTGATCAGCTTTTCTCCCTCACTAAAAAA
>NW_010100850.1:0-1211 GCF_000699245.1 Pterocles gutturalis
CCTCGGCCACCTGCAAGGAGGGAAATCAGAAGCCGAACCCACCATAGTCCAAGCCCGCCTGGGTGATCCTCACCACGCAGCCGGGGTTGGTGGCCCCAGCGAGTGCCAGGCACAAAGCCAGCGCCCCGCAAGCCACCGCCAAGCTCTGCGCTCCCATCCTGGCTGCCCTGCGGTGCTGCCGGCCTCTCCCTGCCCACACCGCCTTATATCCACAGTAAAAAACAGGATCCCCGGGCAAGGGGGGCATGCAGAGCAGCTGCAGGGCGTCCCCCGGAGCCCCAGGGCTTCCTGCTTGGCCACCACCCCATCCTCTGCGCCGGTGGCACCGCGCCTACCGCATGGCATGGCACACCTGCACCCGCGGCACACCCGGGGGCTCTCCACATGGGCAGGGGAGGGATAGTGGGAACCAGGAGGTGACAGCTCCGGGATAGCGGGAAGCAGGAGGTGACAGCTCCAGGACAGCGGGAAGCAGGAGGTGACAGCTCCCTTCACAGCTCTCCATCGGATGCAGATGGTCCCTGCCCACAGCAGAGGCACGGGCTCAGTGAGGGAGAGCTGCTGCGGGCACGGGCTCCACCCTGCAGCCGTGTGCGATGGGGCTCTGTCCTCACTGCCTGCTCTGCCTTCGCCCAGCAAAGGCTGGGGACAGCCCGGGGTGTCCCCGAGCCATCGGCCAGCCCCACTCCCCCCCATGGCTCTGCACACCTGGGCATTAGCTGCTGCTATCGCGTCAAAGGAGGGGATTGTCCCCCTCTGCTCCCGACACAGACCTGCCAATGGCACCGGCTGTAACATCACCAACAGAGCAGCCTTGGGGCACAGCAAGGGCTAAAGAAAGCCAGTTACGGTTTCTCACCCCATGTCAGCAGAGCCCAGAGTCTCCCTGCACCCCGCAGGGCTGGTGGAGGCGCACCTGGCTGCACGGGGCGGCCACAGCGGGGCTCTGGGGGTGACCAAATCATGGGGTGCCCTGCACCTCCAGCCCCAGGTCTCCCTTGCAGAGCAGCCATGCACAGCAGGAGACATCCAGCTCCCCGGGAACGAGACACAGATGCAAAATGCCTGGGGCCCTGACATGTCACAGGTCTCGGGCTCCCGATGGCTGGGGTGATGCCCCGTGACGCCCAGTGGAGGAGTGGGCCTGGCCGGACCCTCCCCTCAGGCTGCAGGACAGAGGCGAGGGAAGAAGAAATTATTTCAGTTCCTTT
>NW_010100851.1:0-297 GCF_000699245.1 Pterocles gutturalis
CCCCCCGACGTCCCCATTATGTCCCCAGGGTGTCCCCATGTCCCTGGGGTGCCCCCACGTTGTCCCCACGCTGTCCCCACGATGTCCCCAGGGTGTCCCTGTGTCCCCATCTCCCTGGGGTGTCTCTGGGGTGTCCCCATGCCCCTGTGACAATGTCCCCACACTGTCCCCACGCTGTCCCCATGGTGTCCCATGTCCCTGGGGTGTCCCCACGATGTCCCTGCGCTGTCCCCATGGTGTCCCCATGTCCCTGGGGTGTCCCCACGCTGTCCCCATGGTGTCCCATGTCCCTGGGGT
>NW_010100852.1:0-1359 GCF_000699245.1 Pterocles gutturalis
ACCTGACACCCAGCAGCTTCCCCCCCCTTCCAGCACACGCTGCAAGAACCCGACACACGGCATCATAGAGATATATATTTGTGGTGATGTTGCATATTTAAGACAACTTTACATAATGGTTCTGACACGGAGCTCTCCTGTCCTCCCCTGCAGTGGGGCCAGGCCTGTGCAGCCCCTCTCCCCCCACACCCAGCCCCAGAGCACCCCACAAGGGAGCGGGCGCAGGAAGGGTGGGCAGGGGTGCCAGCAGGTACCTGCCTTCACGCACCAAGGTCTCCATCCTCTCCCTTTTACAACGCAGCTCTTGCAGCACCAGCATCCTTACACAGGGGAGACGGGGAGTACGAGCTGGGGCTTTGGAAGGTGAACAATGGCACAGATCTTTGGAGACAGCAAAACCCACCTGGCCAAGCCCTGAGGCACCGGCTCCCACTGACACTGCCTTGAGCAGATGGACTGGGCCAGAGGGTCTCCAGGTCACCCCCAGCAGCTCCCCTGCCCTAGCCCTGCGCCAGGCCAATATCCTGCCCAGGCTGCGGATAAAACACGAAGCGTCTTTCCAGGGTGAAAACCAAAGCCAGGCTTCTCCATGCAGCATCAGTCTTGGAGAAAGGAATATCACAAGCTGTCCCCAAGCTGGGAGGACAGCAGGGAAGGGGGATGCTCCACTGCACCCCTCCCTGGGCAGAGTAAGCAGAAACAGCGGAGAGCGGATGAAGTGGCTGGACCTCGTCTCGCCTCTTTGCTTTTCAGCCAGGGAAGCATAGCAGATCCCAAGAGCTTCTGCCGATCCAGAAGAAAAGAAAAGGTTGGACCAAGGGGCCATGGCACAGAGCAGCCCTCCAGACACGGCAAGCTGCAGTCTCCTCCGCAGCAGGATGGCGGCCAAAACCTGTGGATGGCATTTTGGCAGCGGACTGGGGCATCCCTTTGCTGAAGCGGAGATGGAGGCAGTGGAGTTGACAGCAGCTGGTTGGACTCAAACCATGAACCAAGTGCTCCCCTGCTCGCTGTCACACAACACACATCGGCAGCTCCAAACATTTGGCACAGTCGGGCAGCTGCCTCGGAAGACAGGCAGCACCCCCCAACCCCAATGGGCAGAGGGATGCGGTTCCCCAGCAGCCCCCAGCAGGAAAAGGGGAAACAGCAAAACAACAGTAATAACAAAAATATTACTAATAATTAAAAAAAAATGTAAACAACCCAGCACCCTGTCCTGTAGCACCAGGACACCCAAGAGAACAAGGTATGTTAGTGTCTGAAGGGAGATGGAGACACAAGGACCGCCCGGCCAACGCGGGGTCTCGTCTCTATTGCACTTTGCATTACATATATATATTTCTATATATATATTTA
>NW_010100854.1:0-248 GCF_000699245.1 Pterocles gutturalis
TCTTGCAGGATGATCCCAAGCAAGGGCCTCCAACGGCCAACAGAGGGGGACTTTGCCACTCAGCAGGTGAGTTTTGGAAAGAAAGGCAACCTCCTGCAACCCACTGAGCTGTGCTCATTTGTCCCTTGAGTGTCGCCATGCAGGTTGGGCACCCCAAGGGATGGATGTCACCTGGACGGGCAAGGACCCTGCTGGGCAGCAACTGCTGGACGTGGTTCTGCAGGGACACGGAGCCTCTGCCTCTGCAC
>NW_010100854.1:315-568 GCF_000699245.1 Pterocles gutturalis
GGCGGGTGGGTCCCGGTTTTTGCCCCCCTGCCTGTCCTGCCTTCCTGCTCTGCACTGTGCTCCAGGCAGGGCAGGGCAGGGCACAACAGGCTCCAGTAGCGCTGGCCTGGTGGTCTCCATTGACGGGCTCTTGCTCTGTTTTCGTTTGCAGCACGAGGGAGCAGCAGCAGCAGGAGGAGGAGGATGGGGCTGCCCTGGCCCTTTGCTCTTTGGCGGACCCCAGTCGCTGCCCAGGCGCCCGGGCAGGCGGGGG
>NW_010100854.1:648-850 GCF_000699245.1 Pterocles gutturalis
GTAACCCGTCCGGCACAGGGGGTCCCCAGCCCTCCCTCCAGCTGCTCCAGAGCCAGTGTCCCCAGGGGCTCCAGGGACGGGGCACTGGGCTCTACACCCCAGGAACATGCTCTCGCCCCAGCCCCTCTCGGGGCCAAGGAGACAGATCTGGTGCAGTGCTCTGGCCACCGCTTTTGGAAGGCAGCTCCTCAGCCAGCAACTG
>NW_010100855.1:0-5977 GCF_000699245.1 Pterocles gutturalis
ATTCCCGAGCGCAGCTGCGGCTTTATCAGCGCGTGCCAGCAGCGGGGAGGCTGCGCTCGCTCATTCTCTCTCCAGCTTCTGATTAGCTCCCGCAATCCAATTAGCAGAGGCATTTATATCACAAGGGGCTGAGGTGCCCCTGCTCATCGCGGCGGCTCAGAGCCAGTCATAAATTCTGTCGACACCACATCGCTCCTGTGACACGGATTAATTACAGCTAAAATCCACGAGCGGGTTTGCAAACGAAGGTGCCCATGAAATCAGAAATTAGAGAATGCAAAGCAGAAGGAGTTTCCTGTCCGGGAAGTATGCGGGGGTGATGCGCTGGGCGGCCCAGGGTTGGGGCACCTGCGGGCGGCGTGGTGAGGGGCCAGGGAGGCAGGTGGACCGCGCGTGTTATTAACAGCGGGAAGCAAACAGAGGTTCACCAGGGGATGTTATGAATCCCGCACCCATGGCCGTAATGAGAAATTCTTCATAACCTTTCTTTGTATGCTGTGCTGCAGTGCAGGTGCTGAAAGTGGAGCTAGAAGAGCCTTAATAAAATTACATTTTTCCACTTGAGATGTTGCAGGCGCTAGCCAGTAGCAGAGCTTCGAGAGGCGAGCGAGGGGCTGGACCATCAGGAGGGTTTGGCGTCGCAGAGATCAGTGCTTGCTCTCAGGGACACAGCCACCGCCTCTCTGCTGTTCCCAGAAGCTCCTCCATGTACACTCCACCTTTTTTTGATACTTCTGCTCCAGAAACGGTTGTTTTCTGGTGCCCTTGTATGAGCTCTGCTCTCCTGGGGCAGCGCTGGCGGTGTTGGTCCCTGGGGCTGCAGCATCCGCCCCGTGGGAGGGGGTATTGCTGTGGGACAGCATCCGGGAGAGCGGCGGGACAATCCGTGTCCTCATCTGCCTGGTTCTGGAGCTGTGTCTCTCCTTTCCACCCTGGTCCCTGCCCATTCACGGTGCCAGCGCCTGGCTGTGCGTTTGTGTGCCGCCTCCTCACCCCGCGTCTGGGCGCTCCCCACGTCGCTCCGTCTGCTCAGCTCTGCCTTCGGGGGCCTCTGCCACAGGCTGCCGAGCAGGGACCCTGCCCAAGGGTTTGGTCTGTTGGTTCTTCCCAATCATATGCCGATGTAACGATTCATCTAAGCTATCTATCTGTCAATCAGTTTTTAATTGAGGCATCAGTCCGTGGTTTTGTTGTTTCCATGCGCTTACGCTCTTGCCTGTTATTGAAACAGAATTGCTGAGAAGTCCATGAAACCACCTTTTAAACACATGGGGAGAGAGGAATTTGAAAGACATGGGGATGCATATTACACTTGGTAGCATGTCAGCTCCATTTGATCTATTTACTCTGGTCTGCTGACAGATCTGTGTAAGCAAATGTGGTTCCTGCTGGTAAAAGGGGGTTGGGTTGGGTTGGGTTGGGTTGGGTTGTTTGTTTTTAACCAGGTGAGGGCAGCTACGGCCCTTGTCCTTCCATTGAAAGGAAATATTGTCTCATCTTTCAAAACAAAAATTCCTTTTGCTTTTGTATAATAACAAATCTTGCACTTACTGCCCAATATATTTCTCGTTTGTGGTTGGACAAAAGCCCTTGTTCCCCAGCTGGTGTCTCCAGGTGCCGATGGCTGTGACCTGCAGCTGGGCAAGCTCAGACCAGAGAGAAGTTGTGTGTTGGCAGGAGACGAGGTAATTAGCCAGCTTACCAACCCGTCTCACAGATTCCCATTCAGCTCAAGTCTTTACATTAATATTTATGCTTTTCTTTATATCTGTTTTTATATTTTAAAAGCTTCATGTCTGAATTTGGGGATGAAGTCATTGGGTGTGATCCCAGCATCCCCTCTGACCGCAAAGCAGGCTGGAGATCTCCAGCAGAGCTGGGTTTGGTCCTAGTTCTGATTTCTTTGGCTTTTGTCGTTTTTGAGTGACACGCCTGGTGTGTCGTCACTTTGATGAGACCACTGTTGCTGCATGGTTGTTGTCCGAAGCACAGCCAAGACTCTTCATTCATGACTGTGCCGTTTGACTTCTAACGGGTCTTTCTTCCACATTGTAGTGGACCATAAAAATACGCTGGTACAATTGCTTTTTAACAAAACTCTGACATGGTCTTCCTTCCTGCTCAGAGTAAAATAACAAAATGACCTTCTTCCAGCGTCATCTTTTCATAGTTCTTTCTTGATTAGAACTGGCTGGAAATGTTTTGGCATATCTTCTTTCTTCTTCCCCCCACAAAAGCGTCATTTAAACAAAACTGATAAAACACATCTATACAAACACTTTCTGCATTTTTTCCAGATCTCCTTGAAGCAAATCAAGTGTTATGTTTTGTTTCTTTATGTTGTCTATTTTAAGATTTTTGTTTCAAGTTTACTTTTTTGTTCCAAGTTTTCATGTAATTTGTCACGTTGCCCTACATGCTCCTTGACTAAATGAGCAGTTCAGCTGCATGTGTTGAAACCAGTGAAGAGCATTGCAGCACTTTTTAACACAAAAGCACTTTGATGCTTTTTTAATGGAAAGAGAATGTTTAAAAACAATATATGAGTGATATCAAAGTAGAATTTGGGGAAACTCTATTAAAAAAAAAATTAAATTTGTTTTAGCCTGAGTTGAGATCAAAGCAAGTCGTAAGTGTTCTCTGAACGGAGAATTCTCTGTCTGGGCCAGTTTCACCCCTTCGGTCCAGAAAAGTGCTCTACAGGCTGGGGTTGTCGGCACCCGTCTGCTGTGAAGATGTGAAACCCGTATCGTCCCCTTGAGATCCTCGGTCTGTCTCTGGCGCCGGAGGGAGGTGGTGCTTGACCTACATCTCAATTTGCCGTCACGTTGGTTAGTCAGTGCAGAAAGTGTTCTCTTTCTTGATGGGTGACTTTATTCTTTTATAAAATTGTCCTGCATGAATTCTTCCTGAAAAATAGAGTTTAGAGGGAGTATTGTCAAAAATTCTGTCTCTCTCTATACTTTATTATCCCCTCATTTTTTTTGTCATTTAACTCCAATTATGGGATGCTAAGTGCTTTTGGAAATTTCATTGTTAATATCTTCTTACAGTGCTATTAACGTAAATCAACGTTAATAGTGTCCCAGCAAGTATAAAAGCAATCAAAAATTCAGTACTCACGAATCATTCTGTAATTTCAGCATAAAATGTTAATAGAAATAAAATCCAATACCATAAAATATCAGCAAATTCAACTTTAAATACATGTGATGAATGACTTTACCATTCTGCAGCATCCCGTGGACTAGTGCCACGTGGAACCTTTTCCTGGCGAAGGTCTCGCGCGCACCACTTGCTCCTCCAGCGCCGTCCCTGCAGAAGGTGTGCGTGGGATCTTACTTCTCCAGAAATTAAAAATCCATCTTTGTTTACAATGTGGCATCTGTATCCAGGTGTTTGGTGGTAGCAGGAAGGATGAGGAGGAGCTGTTAACTTGTTCTAGCTGAGAGAGACTCCCTGCTGCGTTATTGCCATCAGCCTGCCCCGGAGAGCTCCAGCGGCATTCCCTGTGGTGAGACTGGGATTTGCTTACAGACAAATCTTCTAAACTGGAATTTAGATTGGGAAGATCCATCAGTTATTTAAAGGAGACTGCTAGGAGAATGGTACAGATTTCTCAAGAAATACAACTGTTGGCCTGAAAATTAAAACTACCGTTAAAAGGAAAACAGAATCCCCCGAGTGAACCATGAACAATCGTTAGGTATTTAACCTCTCATTTATCACCCCGTCAGTCTAGAATCTTTTGAGTTTTTTTAACTCACTTTTTTAAGGGATTTGGGCTATTTGTGCTGTAGTCTTTAAACACGTTGAAGAACGTTTCCCTGGCAGAGGTGGGTGCGATACCTGCAGGCAACGTGGGGTCAGGTCCCGTTTCTCTAAGCTGCCAGACAAGAAGCGCCATGAAGTCTGTGATTTCTGTGATCTCAGAAGAAGAAAGCGACACTGAGGTACCTATAAAGGGAGTTATTTGAGAAAGGATCTCCTGGTCATTATGTAGACACCTTGTCAGTCTCTGTTCCCTTTTCCCCCGGTTGTCTCGGTGTAACGTCCGTGGCTCCAGTCTCTGGATCGCTCCGGTTCTGCTCTCTGGGTTCTCGTCCTTTTCCCCACCTCATTTCATGGGTGATTCCTCACCCGCGGGTTTCTGCAGAAGAGCCGTACAGGAGAGTTTCACAGACCCTTCAAAGTCTAAGTGGGATTTTTGTGACATTTATAAAATGCTTACAAGATGTTAGGGAAGTTTATGGGGTCTCTAGGTATCTCATAAAGGATATCAGCTGCTGAACGTCATCGCTGTCCTTGTGCCCATCCCCACAAGCATCAGACAAACCGGCGACATTAGGAACCTTTCGGTTGTTCTGTTTTGAATACATGTTGCCCTGGAAAGTTAAGGTAAATGCTTAAAAGCTCAGGCTGTCTCAGGTTTTGGATCCTCATATCTTACTAATTCTTTTATCCAGAACTTCTAAAAGGAATTTTCATTATAAAAAAGCAAAACTGTATTTTTGTGAGAGTTGCTTTAATTCTGGTGACATGGCAGAAGTACCAAAATCCTTCCTAAATTGGACATTTGTGGTCATTACATTTCTGTAAACAAGTGGCCAGAGTGTCAGCTAACTCGGGACTCATCCAAAACCCACAAAACCAACTAAACTGGCTGTGTTGGAGCTGGCCGGGACAGCATCGCCCCCCAGCAGCGGGAATTTGCTCCTCTGGCTGTCCCACCTGACCTCAGAAAAACTGGCTTAAGCACCTGAAATAATGTGTAATCTAGTCTGTAAAAGCTCCGTATTATTTATTGCTGGTTTAATATAGACCATTTTTCTTTTTGAAATAAATCTGAAACCAAAGGCTTTATTCACTGGCGTAGCTCCATGGCTTTTCTTTGCATTCAGTGGACACTGGCTCATCCCTTAAGGCGGGGAAGCCTTAGTTAGGATTAATGGCTTGAATAATGGCTTGAAACCTGCAGAAGCACTTCCGTTAGGGCTTCAGTTAAAATTTTCCTGAGATTTAGGTTTTTAAGTTACAGTGTTAAAAGACTTGTAACATTTCCTTTGGTTCCTCTGCCCCTTCTTCTCGTCTTCTGCTGACATGGAAGGTTACTCCTCTGGGTAATTTCCAGTGTGAATCTGCCCGTGGCATCCCAGTGGGGTAAGCACATCAGAGGCAGCGAGGGCAGGACGGTGCTGGGCGTTCTCCTCTACCAGGCTGTCTGTGGTCGCCTTGCATTAACCTGCTGCGGTCCTGCACATCTTCTCATTCCGGCTTCCAAAGTACATCAGACTGTCTCCCGGCCATGCTTCAGTGGTCTGAGCGGAAGATACTGCTTCCTCACCCGCTTGGGTTTGCAGATTCAAAGAGTAAGGGGAAAACAGGACTTTTTCCCAACTACTTTTTTCAGAATGAATTACTTCAGTAAAGATTCAGTGGCGGGGGATCGGTCTACATCTAATCAAACGTGCCCGCTCAGGTGTCGGAAGCCCCCATCTTTGCCATTAAGTAACAGGAGCTTCCTTCCAGCCCAGGGGGAGCGCAGGGATGTCCAGGTGCCAAACCCTGCTCTCCTCTGCGTGGGAATCCCAGGCTCTGAGTTTCTCTTGAAGGGAACCAAGAGCAGAGGCTTGCCAACACTGTTCACATTTGGCTTCGTAAAAGGAGAGTCAGAAGGAATCCTGACATAATAATATATACAAGGTGGTTGAGACAAAAAATTCACCAAATTCAATGCAATAATATTAATTAAATAGCAGAATAAGAAAATTCAAATGTGAAAAGGTAAAAAATACAGGTTTGAGAGTAATTCAGCTGCAAGGTCCTCTGTCCCAGACGCCTTCAGTCAAGGTTTGTGTCTGCCTTTTGCAAGAGGTGATGCTTTCAGGAACACCAAACTCAGCGGGGAGGTCTGGCGTTGGGAGTCGCGTCTCCTCGGGGTCCCATCCTGCACTGCCTACTCTGCCAGAGCTGCCGC